>NC_092044.1:2582342-2749842 GCF_003086295.3 Arachis hypogaea | reverse complement strand
AACAATTATTAATATCCTGTTCCTCTTTTCCACTATTTCTTCCTGAACTCTCTTCTTCTGACATAAAGTCTAATTGTTGTATAAAATAGTCTTCAGTTTCAGAAGAATCTTCATAACTTGATTCTTCTTCTGATTCTGAATTGATTAGTATGGCTGTTAAAGCATGTTTAATTTCTTTATTTTCTATTTTATTTATTTTTTGTTCTGTTGTACATTTATTAGCATAATGTCCTTGTTTTTTACATTTCCAACATGTTACTGATTTTTTCTTATTAGAAAATTTAGGTTTTCCTTTAGGGGTTTTATGGAATTTTTTATGATATTTCTGTTCATAATAAAGGGGTTTGTCTATATTATATTTAGGTTTTTTATAAAATTTTCTCTTTTTAACTTTATGCTGTCCACTAGGTGCTTTTTCAGGAGTTATTCCATATTGATAACAAAAAGTGCCAAGCTCTCTTTTACCCGTGATACTTTCTTGTTTTATTTTCTGTTGTATCTTGGTATCTGTGCATACCTCTATACCCGTTTGTACTATTATATTATGCAATTGTCCAAAAGTTAATGAATTATAGGGAATCTGGGTCCCAAACTGTGTTTGTAGTTTTTGTAATACTTTTTCAGAGAATAATTTTGGTAAGGTTGCTACGAATCTTTCTTTCCAGAAAGGTGCATTTGCATCATCTCTTATCATAACTTTTGACATAAAAACATCTTTATACCATCTATAATCAGACATGGTTGGACATCTTAAATTCATTAATTGAGTATGTATCCTATCTTTAAAAATACTGGGATCTCCTACAAAATTTTTAATAATGGTGTATATTAATGTGGATGTAGCGTCTGATGACTGATCCTCTTGTTTAATACTATTAATAATTAATTCTTTTTCTTGGAGGCTGAGAAAATTATCCCACCAACCTTTTAATTGTCCTGTAAAACCTTGGGTTATCATAATTGCTGCCTCTTTATCAGAAGCTTTTCTCATCTTATAGGCAGTGGCAGCCATAGTCATATTACACATTTGATCTAAAATGGCTTGTTCACTTAATCCATCTATATTCCATTCTACTAAGTCTGATCCTGAAAAGCTATTTTGTACTAATTGTGTTCGCTCTTCTAGACCTATATCTACTGGTGATGGTCTAGAATAATAATTTCTAGTTTTAGGATAATCTCTTTTATAGGATATTTTATTTAATTCTAATTCTTCTTCCTTTTGTAATGTATTAATTGTTAATTTTCCTAGACTAATACTTCTAAGTTTTTCTTTTAGTTCTTCAACTTCTGTTTCTACTTTAGATTTTAAGCTAATATTATCTAAGCTTTGTAATTTATATATAGGTTTTTCTACCCTAACAACCTTTTCCATGTTTTCCATTCTTCCTAACTGATTTTTCATTATATCTAACATGGTATTAGTAAAGTTTAATTGCTGATGTAGTTTTTTAATATCTCTTTTCTCTATATTTCCATCTGTATTGCTATCTTTATAGGGTGTGGCTTCAACTTCTAGATCCTTTCCAATTGGTATTTTAATAGTTTCTTTAGGAGGATATTCAGATTCTATTACTGATCCTGAGCTTGTTTTCCAAACAACAGTTGATTTTGTTAAAGGACATAATTTCTTATCGGGTTTGGAGTAATGATTTACGTACCAATCAAAGAAGAATAAGCTAATCCTATTTTCTTTCATAAAATCATAAAATAGTTCTCTTATTCTAATAACCTCTTTTCTGAATGGTTGGTAAAATACCAATCTCTTAGTGATTTATTGTAATCAGCATTAAAATCTTGTCTTATCCATTCTTTAACAATCTCAAGTGGTATCAGAGCCTGCCCAAGGGAAAGGTATCTGATAATACTTATAAAGAAATTATTTTTAACTGGATTTTTATTACAAATCTTCTTAATAAACCTCAAATATTTTATAGTTACAACTTTGAAGTAGCAGTGAGAACTGTTAATACGTTGGTCAGCCCAGATTGTAATCCCGGTTGTAAGTCCTAACAAGGCAGTGAATCCGTTGGTTAACGAGGGTGGTCCCGTAGCTCACAAAGTTCTAACCATAAAATGGCTAGTTTATTGAGAACGATGAGTAGTTTAAATCTAGGAAAAAATAATTCTTTAGTGATAAAAACAGATAATGATGAAGCATCCACCTCTGGAACTAAAAACGAGTTAGAAATAGCTAAATTAGAAGAAAGTTTTCATAATTGGAGTATACCTATAGTAGATAAAGATAAAATATATAAAAAGAGAAACTTCTAGGAAGGAAAAAATTATGAAATCCACATGTTAGAATATTGTAAGCCAGGAACGAGTAGTAATAAAATTATTACCATCTTAGAAGAAGATAAATTGAAAGAACATAGTAGAAAAGGATATAACTTTATCCATATAGGATTAATACAAGTAGCCATAAAGCCTAATTTTAGAATAGGAATTAATCTGCCTATATTATTAACCTTAAGAGATACCAGGTTAAAAAATTTTAGTGATTCATTAATAGGAATATTAGAAAGTAACTGTCATGATGGACCAGTGTTTTTTAATTGTTATCCAAATTATGCTATGAATCTAAAAAATGAATACACCTGGCAAGCTTTAAAATTGCAAGTGACATCTGATGAGACCATTATAAATGAAAAATATGATCCATTTGAAATAATCTATAGGATATATTATAAAATTACTAAAGTTGATTATGACTTTAGAGCATTAAGACAATCATCAAAAGAAGAAACAATAATTATGCATGCAAACCTAAAAAGATCTAATATACAAACACCTAGAAGATTGAGACATGAAGAATTAAAGAGTCGTATGCCTGAAGAATGGATAATACCTGATGGTATTGAAGAACCACAAATACAAAATACTAGGATAAGAGAAATCATAAGAGAAGGACCTGATATTAGAATCAGGATGAATAGATCCCAATCATTAAGAGTTCCTGATAATGTTGAAACTATTAGCCATAGAAATTCTATAGATAATTCGTCCATAGGAAATATCGATGATATTGTAGGAATTGACAACAGAAGGCCACATATAGCCACTGCTGTATATAAATCACCTTCAGAATTTGATCCAAGAGAATCACAAGTTATGTCAGTAATTATAAAGGAAGAACCATTATCATTATCATTATTATTATTATTATTATTATTATTATCATTATCATTATCATTATCATTATCATTATTATTATTATTATTATTATTGCTGTATATAAATCACCTTCAGAATTTGATCCAAGAGAATCACAAGTTATGTCAGTAATTATAAAGGAAGAACCATTATCATTATCATTATCATTATTATTATTATTATTATTATTATTATCATTATCATTATCATTATCATTATTATCATCATCATCATCATCATCATCATCATCATCATGATGATGATTATTATTATTATTATTATTATTATTATTATTATTATTATTATTATTATTATTATGGGTGGGGGTTGGTTAAATGATCAAAATGTCAAAAACTCAAGATAGTGTATATACTATATAGCTCAATTACTAAACAATAATATTAATTGAAAATAAAAATGATCAACAATTAAGTAAATCCATTTGTATTGACAAAAATGTTGAGTTAACAATGATATGAAAAAAAGCACAAAGAAATTGTGTAATAACAACAAAGGAAAAATTAATACACATTTTTTTGTTAAAAAAAGACATGAATTTTAGTTGCATAATACAGAAATTATATGTTCTTTTTTATTTTATTTTTTTAAAATTGTGTATCACTCTAAAAAAACTTCTTAATAAATCGTCCTAAATTTGTGTTTTTTCTTAACAAATTTCTGTGTGTTCTTTTTTAGGTTTCTATTCAAAAAGCTGTGTTTATTTTTTTTAAAAAAAATGTATTTATAAGCAGAACATTTATGTGTTTATGCTCAATAAGTTTTTGTGTTTTTTTTTTCTTTTCAAAAAATTATATTTATCTTAAAATATATCTGATTTTATTGTGGTAAATTTTATATTCTTTTCTCAATAATTTTTTTAAAGATTATATTCAAAAAATTGTGTTTATCTTTTAAAAATTTTGTGTTTATCATCACAAAATTTCTATGTTTAATATGAACAACTTTTTTTTGTATTTCTTTTTCTTTATAAAATTTTTTAAATTTCACAGAGAAACAAACAAATAAATAAATAAAGAAGAGAAAAAACATAGAAAAAGAATAAGGAGACATAGAAGATCCCAAAAATTAACTAGAAGAAGAAAAAAAAGAGAAGAAAATGAAAAAGAAGGAAAAGACAAGGGAGAAGAATTGAAGTTGGAGAAAGAAAATGATGTAGAAGAAGAAAAGAAGGAAAAAGAGAAGACATTGAAAGTTGAGTGTGTGAGTATATATATATGATCAATGTGCAAAGTTTGAGTTAGTATATAAAGTTTAATTTTGATCTATTAACAGAGTCCAATTATATATGTTTTTTTGGATGACTACGTGATAAATGTAAGAGAAAATTACTTTTATTGATATAGCGTTACGTAATTGGATATACATATAAAATTATTTTACACTAATAGTGCATTAAAATTAAATTCTAGTATATATTGACAAATTTAATAATTCTTTGCTTACAGAAACATCAAAGATTTATGCTTCTGATATTTGAGATTTAACAATTTTATTTTGATATGCATTGCTGAAATATAAAGTTAAAAGGGTAAATACAATCTCCAATTTATACTTGTTGCATCACTACTACTACTACCTATGAATAACACGACATTAAAAGTAGAATTCACAAATCTACCAAAAATTATTCGGTATACTAAAGAGTTTTTTGTAGAGAGTTCAAATGACAAGCTCAAAAGCTAAACCAGTACTAATGTAGATGGAAAACTATTATCAACATCGTATCAAACACACTTAAATGTATCTTTCAAGAGATGTTTACATGCGTAACATACAAAATTACAAGACTGATGCAGTCCTCAAAAGAAGGAAAAGCCTCGCTTCAAAATAATTTGTCCATGAATACACACGGATACAGATGTTTCATTGACAATAGTTAAGACGAAATACAACGGCAATAGTCTTAGAGAAATGTTCAAGTTTTTAAGTATTTTAACTCTGCCATTTCCTACTTTTACTATTAAGTGCCACTTGTCAACAATAGAGTACTTTAAAATTCGTAGCAAATCGAAGCTTCATTTTAAGGTTTGCCGCTGACCAATGAATTGCTGCATGTATAAGGCAGAATTCGAACTCACAACACTTAAGCAAACTAGTGAGCTAACCACTAGATCAATCCAATTTGATTTTCTCCCTCTAACATTATTAGTTCGCACTTGCTCAATTATATTCAAGGACAAGACAAGACCGCCAATACTCATTACAGCATATCTAACTCTCACAATGAGGATTTTTTTTAAATAAATTAAAAAATCAGTATTTCTCAAAACAAATTTAAACAACATTAAATAGAAAAACAATATTTAGAGGACATGTTAGCTAAACTTTTTTCAAATTATAAAGTTTAGACCTACTTTCTATAGTGTATGTTCTATTTTCTATAGTTCATTGAAATGACAAATTACAATGTTGCATGACTTGTAAAGTTTATCCATTGTCTATGCTCCATTGGTCATTAAATGACTTACCTTGCTGTTAAATCAAAGCCCAGAATTTTTTCCTTCTGTCATGATTTATACATTTTGCTCACTGTAACTTATTCATTGCTGAATAATTGAAATGAAATCTGAACAAATGTATCAAGAGTTATGAAGTCATTATCAGTGAATCCCTATTGCTCTGAAGATGCCAAGGAAACTATGGAAGCTGTATGGGATTTTTGTTACATACCGAGTCATTTGAAAGTGATCTGTAAGAAAAACTCTCTGGTCTACGAGGTGACCACAAGTGTGTTTCAAATTCAAGAATGAAAAAATATTTATATGTAGCAAAAACTTTATAAATAGATTGAAATTCCGAATTATTCTCCAAGAAATTCTCGATTAGACACTTTGTTTCTGACAAATTTAATACCTAAAGACATCAACGATTCCTCCCATCAAACGGATTGCTCCCATGTATGTTGACGACTAACAGAAAAGTGACCCATGGGCTGGTCCCAGCCCCTTTGGCCCTGACCTGAGACTGAGGGAAGTTTTCTTGGTAAGAAGAGCAGTCTTCACCCTTGGAAGCATTTGAATATATACACCAATACACAGTCAATTTGCTTTCATACAAAAATACTGCAACTAAACAAACCAACACAATCAAGAGCAGGACTGCTAGAGACCTTCAACAACTATCGTTATCTTCGCTTCTCCTTAATGCGACTTAACAAACTAGTCAGTTGATAACCTCACCAAAACATGCAGCAAAAACATAACTAGGGAAGATGATTGAACTTTCTACAAGGTACATAAAGAGGGAAGATACGAGGTTTTTGTGCATATTAATTCCAAAATCATAAGTGTGACATCAGTAATGCTCATGCATCTGCAACAGACAGGTTATTCTCATTTTTGTTTCTAAAAAAACACTTGTAAAACTTTACTCTCTAGACAGGGGCAGGGATTCCGGGGAAGTTCGACAATACTACAGTTCAGGGAAGAAAAAAAGGGCTGAAATAGGCACCCGACCACAAATTAACAGAAAATACACTGTTGAAGGTACACTAAAGGGGGTTTTGTAGAGAGTTCAAATCATGACAAGCTCAAAAGCTAAACCAGTATTACCATTTCAGATGAGATCTCAAAGAAAAGTCAGGCCATGGATTTTTTCTTCTCTGCCTCGAGTCTCTGCAGCTCGGCCAGCCTTTGTGCCCACTCTCTTTCTCTTGCAACTGCAGCCATTTTGCGCCCTATCCTCTTCATATTTTTTCTCCGTTTAGCTTCTTTCATCTGAGCTATCCTTTTCTTCCTTTCTGCCTGTAAATGCCAGAGAATTCCACATTGAAAATAATTAATGGAGGTGGAAAACTATTATCATCATAGTATCTAACACACACTTAAATGTATCTTTCTAAGAGATTTTTAAATTTTTAACATGCGAATTAACTCATGCATGACATTTTATGTACGATGTTAAGTATCAAGCCAAATATAATCTAATCCCATTGTATTATCAAATCTTCTTTTAACTAATAATTATCACTTGAGGAAGAAGAGTTCCCCAGCTTCTACATTGGACTTATAAGTTATGATACAAATGCTTGCAGGTGTTAGGAGTACCCTGGTCTAGGAGCCAAAAACAAAATGTCAATTTCTTGACAATTAAATTGTCCTCTTCAAAACAAAACAAGATGATGCCCTCACACTCCCCCAAACCACTTCCAGAGAAGAATAGCTATTCATTTTAAAGCTACCATCCAATCCTTACACAACCAACAAACAGAGCAAAAATGAATTTCCTAGCCTGCGTAATTTCTACAATGTTCCTATTACACAAACAAAAAGGAAAGATAGTTATTTTTGCTATTAATCATAAACCCTAAATACTATTGAGGACTACAATTTAAAACCATGTCTAAACCCTCTATTGTTCAATGCCTGAATTTCAATTTTCGGGAATTAAAATAGCGCACCAAAATAAAAGCACGGCGCAGCCTCATGCGTTTCTTCTCGTTCCTCCTCTTGATACTCCCTTCGTTTGGCTTATTCGGAAGAATGGTTTCGCCAGGGGTATGCTCAACCCAAGCATAAGGCCCTGCAAAATACACGCACAGAAAAAAAAAAAATCCACAGCTTCATTCTTCAACGAACAGATTCAAAAGCAAAACCACAAAAAAATGTTTTTGAAAGAAAAGAAAAGGCTTGTGACGCGCCTTGGGGTTTCAAGGAGGCTCTCTTTCGGCGCGATTTATCAGCGGGACGGCGTTTGGGGAAGCGCGTGTCAGTCAAGCTATGGAGATGGTTCGAAAGGGGAAGAATCCATTGGTGCGTTTTGAAGAAGCAGGGATCTTGCTTCGGAGATGCGAAGAGGAGGCCACGAAACGACGTCGTTGTGGTGGCGGCGGCGGTTGTTATGCGAGAGGTTAGGGCAGTTGATGATGCGATTGAGAGAGGGCGAATGAGGTTTCTGAGGATTCCGAATCCCATTTCTCTCTCAATTGGATTTGCACATGCAACTCTTTGAATCACTCTGCACAACTGTGTTTATTTCGATCAAACTATCAAGTGTTCTAAAACGAGGTTCAGAGTGTAATGACTAATGAGTAGAGCTCGTACTTCATAGTTACAAGTTTAATAATAAATTAATAATAACCCTCAAATCTAATTTTTAATAATATTTTTAAGAACTTAATTTTGATATAAATTTACACAAATCATTCAATTAAATTCATATATTTAAATAATTTTTAAGTAATAAATCTAAAAATGAAATAATTTTATTAATATAATAATATATAATTAATTATGTGTATACAATTTTTTTTACCGTGCATACAAATTAAATTCTACTTTTAAAATATGTTGTTAAAGCATAGCATATGTTAGCAAGAATTAAGTTTTTCTCTTTGAAGGTTGAACACTTGATTTGTGGGCATGTCTACTGTCTACACCATTCCTACACTTGATTTGTATGTAACTAATGTGTTCATAATTGAATTTGATATTTTGTCAGCTATTCCAATTCAAAACTCTTTTCTAGAACTAGGATTATTTTTCACAAAATAAATAAATAAAGAGCGAGGATCAATAGAACTTTAGTTAAAGGATTTTGATACCAAAATGAAATTAAGATTCAAATATGATTTCTGTGTAAGTATAAAAGTATTGACCTCGTTTTGTGTTGGTTGTGTAGGTGAATGCTTTTGTGCGTTACTTTGTATGATTTGAAAATGGCAATCTTCTGAAGGTGCTGATGAATGGGAATAATTAGAATTACAACAAGAAACAACAATTAGAATTACTACATCAATGCACCTTGCCAAGTTACAAGGTATTATAAACAATTGCGAATATCATGTACCTTTTAGTAATTTACATAAATTAAAAGAATATAAAATTATAACAAGAATTATATTATGGTCGTTTTGATTCCAATTTGATTTAAGTTACGTGTGCCCGACACTGCCGACAGCAATGGAGCTTTACAGAAAGTTTATCTAATTAAGCTATATAAACATGCTACAGAGTGGGTTGTTAAATTCTTTTAAGGAAAAATTATGCTGACATTTTAATATTTTATGTGCATTGGTTTTTTTAAACAATAAAGCACACACATTCCCTATAAATTATTATTAAAAAATAGGAATAAATATTATTTTGATTCCTAATGTTTAGAATCAGAATTAAAATCATTTCTCATGTAAATTTTTATTTAAAATCGTCCCAAACATTTTATTTCATATTAAAATGACTTTTTTTAATAATTTTTAATTTTTTTAGTAAATTACCCATATTTTAATAAAAAAATTATAAAAAATTTAAAAAAATTAAAGAAAAGAACGCGTTGTTGGGGGAGGAAGAAAAAGGATACGCGAAGGAAAAGGGAAAGGAAAAAGAAGAGAGGGAAGGAAAGACGGAAGCGGCGGCAACACTGGTGACCACTCACTATCACCGTTGCGTCTTCTCCATTTTTGCGGGTTCGCTCTCTCTGTCTCTCTCTTCGGCGGCCACCGACACATTCCTCACCTCGATGGTGACGCATGTGACGGCGGCGACTCCTTCCCCTTGGTCACTGGCTCGCGTCCCTCTCTCCCTCTCCCTTGGGTGCGACACGATGGTGACGGCGACGTGTGTGACGGCGGCGACTCCTCCCCCTTAGTCACTGGCTCGCTGTCACCTCTTCTTTTCCCTCTTTTTTTTGCTTTTGCTTGAGCTTCTATTTCTGCTTCTTCTGCTTATTTGATTTCTGTGTCTTCTTCTACTTCTTCTGTTTTAACTTCTATCTTTGTTTTTAATTCTAATTTTAATTTATTATTTTTTATTGTATTATTGTTGTGTGTTGATTTTGTTGGTGAATTTGATGTTATTTAATCTAATTTGATGTTTTTGAATCTGATTTGATATATTTGATGGTGGTAAAAGTGCTGGTGATGGTAGAAAGTATTTTTGTCCATAAAAAATTAAAAGGACGATTTTAATATGAAATAAAACGTTTAGGACGATTTTAAATAAAAAACTACGTGAGAAATGATTTCAATTCCGACCCTACACGTTAAGAGACCAAAACAATACTTATCCCTAAAAAATACTAAAGAAACAAATGAATAACTAACTTATTTAATGTGTATTTAAAAAAATCTAAAGTTTTTTTAATTTATAATTTAGAATCCAACACATATAATGCTTTATATAATTAATCTTATAAGTTATAATTCATCTATTTTACTATGGTTGCCTTTTGAAATACCAATATTCGTTAATATTTGTTGTCACCATTATTTCAGACTTCAAAAGTTATATTTTAGAAAATATAAATTGAATAATTAAAAAGATATTTAATATTATTAAGAAAAAATTTTAATTACAAAAATATCTTATTAATTATTGTGAGAATTATTTAAAAATATATATTAAATATTCAATTAAATTTTTGTCCCTTTTTACAAAAAATAACATATTTTTTGTCTAAAAAAAGACATTTTGATCCTCAATTTTTTTTTATTTTAGGACATTGTGATTTTTTTATTAAAAATTCCGTTAAATAGTAACAAAAATTAATTTTATTGGGATTTTATTTATAATTTATAGGAATTTTAAATTCACATACAGGGGCGGACCTACTTAGTATAATGGGGCATAGTATAATGGGGCACTTGCCCCTACTCTTATTTCAATTTTTTTTAAAATATACATATATAATATGTTTTTATTTTAAATTTTAAATGATCCAATTACAAATAAATTTGGCTCAATTATTTAAAGTCCTAAATTCACTTTATCTTTTTATTATTTTAACTATCAGTTAATTTAATTAAATTTAGTCTTCTCCATTTCTCAAATTCCAACCATCACCACTTTTTTATTCTCTTAAATCCTCTCCTTAATTTCATATTTTCAACCTTTTTTTTATTTATTTTCTAGTGGTCATTTTCTCTTCATCAAAATGTAAATTTTAAATTCTCTATTTTTTTATATAATTCTCTATGACTTTATGTATCTTTCAATTTCATTGTTTCTCTTTTTGATATTTTGAATTACAAATTTTAATTCAAATAATTATAGTTTAAGTATTAATCTAATTTTTTATTTTCTTCATGAATTTATATATTTTATTTTATTCTCAATTTAGTGATCCTTATCATTTATTTTTTTATCTTTTGTTTTATTTTATTATATGTAATTATGTTGCATATAAATTTTTAAAGTCAATTGATCAATTTACTAATTTAGAATATATATTTTTTTATCTTTAAAAATAATAATAAAAAAATATTTCAAAAAATATCTTTCGTTCTATTTTATTATATGTAATTTTTTATTTTTCTATTCGAATAATTAATGTACACTTTTATTTTTTTAAATTTTGATTAACATATCTTTTGTGTATATTATTTTTGTCCTCCAATATAAACTTTTTGGGTCCATCACTGCTCACATAAACTATTAATAACTTTATTTTTTAAAAAAATTTTTATTGGTGGTGGTTAATTGGAGAAAAACCATTACTGAAAATGATGTCGCAGAAAAAAATAATTACAGAACAAAGACCTTTTCAAAAAAAATAATATCGAACAATAAATGAAATAAGATAACATTAATATTGATGATATTTGTATTGGTGATGATGACAGTAAAAGAGATAACGATTAGAGGTAAAAGTAATAATGATGAAGATGAAAAAGGTGGTAATAATAATAATCATAGTTACATTGTTAAAAAAAAACGTTGTGAATTTAAACCGTTATAAATTACAAATAAAATTTTTATAAAACTAATTTTTATTTTTATTTAACGAATTTTTTAATAGAAATTAAAAGTTGTATTATTCTAAAATAAAAAAATTAAAAATTAAAATATCTATTTTTTTTGAATAAGGGGCGTCTTAATCTTAGTAAAAATGAATAAAAGCCAAATTGAATTTTTACCCAATAATATAAATTAAATAATTAAAAAGACATTTAATATTATTAAAAAGAAATTTTAATCGCAAAAATTGTCTTGTTACCAATATTATAAAAATCATTAACAGAAATAACACTGCAATTGAGAGACATATCTATTTAGTTTTATAATAGAATTATTAATTATATCTACAATAATATGTTGAGATGATAAAGAGAAAAAGAAATGACTAAAAAGTTTTAAACGAGATAAAGAGATAGATTAACATAAAAAAATTAAAATAAATAATTTTTATTTGTTGTTTTTATTTTTGTATTGATTTTAATTGATAAATTTAATTTTTTTATGTGGTGTTTGTATTTTTTTTTATTTTTAGTTATTATTAAAATTATAATTGTTTGGTCATATGTTTTTGTGAAAATATATTATTTCTTTCTGTTATCTCTTTTGTTTTATCTTTGTATAGATATTTTTTATTTAAAGATGTGTCTTGAATTTTTTTTCTTTTTAGTTAATCTTTTGATTGGTATATCATCTTATGATATTAGTGTTAGTGAAGTTGATTCCTATAATTAATGAAAAATATAATAAAAAATATAAATGATATTTTAAATATAATATTTTTGTAATATTATCTATTTTATTTGTTGTAACAGTGGTTAAATTTTAATATTTTTTGTTGGGATAAATGTCTTCGTAATAAAATATTGTTATGAGCTTTTTTTAAAGTTAAAATTATTTACTTTGACTTCAAATATAAGTGTAAAGTTGTATAAATTTTTAATTGATATAAGTGTAAGGTTGTGTAAATTTTTAATTGAGATAATGCTTCAGTGTTATTACTCTTTTAGAGTGTAATTAAATTTAAAATAGTTGTGCCTAATAATATTTTTGCTTTTCTATCAAATAGCATAAAAATTGTAACACTTGTATCTGAAATCTTTAATTTAATTTTGAATCTGTAATAATTATTAAGTTAGTAATTTATAAGTTGATGGAATTTTTATGATAAGTATAATTTGATAGAATTTTTTATAATTTAAATTTGTAATAATTTTTTATATTGTAACACAAAAAAAATTATTTTTGTAAATATTTTATATTTAATTATTTTTTTCTCTTAATGCATTTAGTTTTTTAATAATATCTATAATAATAAGAATATTTTTTTTAGAACACTTATTATATATATATATTGAATAAATTATTTTTTATAAGAATCATTTGAATAGCATAAAATAAAAATACATATTAATATATGTTTAACCCACTTTGTCGACAATGTCTCAAATGATACAAATTCAAAAAGTATTCAAAAATAACTAAAATTGACTCTTTGATTTACATAGCATAATGAAATAAACATAACTATAAAATTTTAAAATATAATTATATGTAAAATATTACAAAATAATAAAAAAGTATAAATAGTAAAATAATAAAAGCATTTTTTCATAAATTTATTTAAAAATTATAATAAATATTTTTATTTTGTACCTAATTATCTAATAGAATTATTTCTAAATAGATACATTTCCCTTCATTAATATTATGAATTATGAAATAAAATAATAATGATAAAAATTTTATATATGATATATTAGTATGTCAAATAGTATAAAATTTAAATATTTTATAATTTTAAATTTATTATGATAATATTATTATTATTATGATACTTTTAATATAGATATTTATTATATTTAATTAATGTTTTATATTTCTATGAAATAATAATATGAAAGAGAGACAGACCAATCCTCAAATTAATAATTTTTAGTGATTTAATCTTGGAATTAATAATTTAATAATTATTTACTACTTCCTGCGGAAAATTGCATCGTAGGTTGGTAAAGGCATCACGTGGCACGTGACTCGGCACGTGACTAAAAAAAGGACAAAAAACTGAAAAAGAGAGTTCATTTTAGTATTTTACGGACTAACGAGTTGCTAAGAATGCATTTTGACTTTTGAGGCACTTTTCATTGCTTGCACAACCAATCTCCGATCTTTGTCTTCCTTCCTTTCTTTCTTTTTCCCCTTTCATTTGTTGTATTTCTGAAAATGGCGGAGGCCTTGCTTGGAATTGTGCTGGAGAACTTGATCCCTTTTGTCCAGACTGAATTTGCAGCCTTCTTTGGAATCAAGGAAAAGGCTGAAGACCTGTCACGCACTTTAGAACTCATCAAAGCTGTTCTTGATGATGCCGAGCAGAAACAATGGTCAAATCGTCCTCTCAAGGTGTGGCTGCAGCAGCTTAAAGATGCCATGTATGTGCTGAATGATATCCTTGATCAGTTGCCTACTGAATCCTCTCAACTTGGGTTCTTATCTTCTTTGAATCCAAAGAAGGTGATGCATCGTCGTGAGCTTGGACAGAAGCTGAATGAGATAATAGGGAGGTTGGATCGAATTGCTCAAGCAAGAAGCAACTTTGATCTTAGACAAGGTCTGAGGGAGAGGCCAAGTGAAGTAGCTGAATGGCGTCAAACTAGCTCAACTATCGCCGTTCCTCAAGTGTACGGACGAGATGAAGATAAAGGGAGAGTTATGGAGTTTCTTCTTAGCCCAGCACGAAGCTCCGAGTTCCTTTCCGTCTATCCCATTGTTGGCTTAGGTGGTCTCGGGAAAACAACACTTGTTCAGCTGATCTACAACGATCCAAAAGTAGGTAACAATTTTTATTTGAAGATTTGGGTGTGTGTTTCTGAGCATTTCACTATGGAGAGTATTTTGCGTTCCATTGTAGAAGCTATCACAGATGAGAAGTATGAGCTCAAGGCTTTAGATGTAATGGAGAAAAAAGTGAAAGAATTGCTACAAAGTAAAAAGTATTTGTTGGTTTTAGATGATGTATGGAAAAGAAGTCAAGAAATGGAATTGGGATTAACCCAAGACAAATGGGATAAGTTAAGATCCGTATTGTCTTGTGGATCTAAAGGCTCATCCATTTTAGTATCCACTCGCGATAAGCATGTTGCAACAATTATGGGAACATGCCAACCTCATTATTTGGACCGTCTATCCGATGATGATTGTTGGTCGTTGTTTAAACTCCGCGCATTTGGACCTGACAGAGAAGAGCGTGCAGAGCTTGTTGCAATAGGGAAGGAGATAGTCAGGAAATGTGGAGGATCGCCTCTTGCAGCAATGGCATTAGGAGGTTTGATGCAATCCAGAAGCACGGAAAAGGAATGGCTTGAAGTTCAGAAAAGTGAGGTTTGGAATTTACCAGATGAGAATGATATTATACCTGTCTTGAGATTAAGCTACTCTTGTTTATCGCCAACTCTAAAGCAGTGTTTTGCTTTCTGTGCCATATTTCCCAAAGATATGGAAATGGTGAAGCAAGAATTGATTTATCTTTGGATGGCTAATGGATTTATTTCATCCCGGCCAAACTTGGAGGTGGAGGAGGTTGGCAACATGGTCTGGAATGAATTATATGGAAAGTCATTGTTCCAAGATGTCAGGGCTGATGACTTTTCTGGCGAGATTTATTTCAAGATGCATGATTTAGTCCACGATCTTGCTCAATCAATTTCAGGGCAAGAGTGTATATGCTTGGAGAAACAAAACCTTAATGATTCTTCAAGAAACCCCCATCATATTGTTTTTCACCACATTGTTAAAAGACAATTCAAGAAGAGATCCGTTGAGAAAGCTGAATCCTTGCGGACATTGTATCAATTGGATTCATACGGATTTCCTTTCAGTTCTAGATTGATTCGAACAAATAATTCTCTTCGGGTTTTGTGCATATATGCTAGAAAGATACCATCTTTTGGGAGTTTAAGTTGCTTGAGGTATTTGGAACTTCGTGGTTTGGATATAAAGAGCTTGCCTGGTAGTATTTGCAATTTGCGGAGACTGGAAATCTTGAAACTAATAGGGTTGAATAATCTTCGCCGTCTACCGAAACACTTGACTAGGATGCAAAATCTCCGACATCTTGTCATTGATGGATGGAATATTCCATCTAGTATGTTTCCTGATGCTCACAAATTACGTCATCTGAGAACTCTAAGTATATACATTGTGAAATCAAAGAAAGGGCACAGTTTGACAGAGTTACATGCTTTGAATCTGGGAGGAAAGCTATACATCAAAGGCCTAGAAAATGTTGGGAGTATATCTGAAGCTAAAAATGCCAACTTGAAGGGTAAACAAGACCTTCGACAATTGATTTTGTCATGGCGCAAAAGTGGTAAGAGGAAGTCCGTATTGGGAGCAGAAGAAGTACTTGAAGCGCTTCAACCTCACTCCACACTCAAGCTGTTGACGATAGAATACTATGAGGGATTACAATGGCCAACTTGGATGCAAAACAATTCTGCCACCCACAATTTAGTTTCTCTTCGACTTGTGAAATGTGGAAAGTGCGGGCATCTTCCTCCAGTGGGAAAACTTCCATTTCTGAAGAAGCTTTTTATAAGTGGCATGGATGATGTGCAGTACATTGAGGAAGATGAAAGTTATGATGGTGTTGAAGCAATGCCATTCCCATCTTTGGAGGAATTGGAAGTGGCGAGATTGCCAAACGTGGAGAGGTTGTTGAAACGGGAAACAACACACATGTTCCCCTCTCTTTCTACCATAAAAGTCATCAATTGCCCTAAACTGCAATTGCCGTGCCTTCCAAGTGTTAAGAACCTCACTGTTTGGGAATGTAGCAATGAGCAACTGAAGTCAATCTCTAATCTCAATGGTCTTAACCAACTTCATCTTTGGGTAAATGATGAAGTGTCGTGCTTCCCAGAAGGAATGATGAGCAACATGACCTCTCTTGCAACTCTGGAAATAAAATATTTCAGTGAATTGAAGGAACTGCCATCTGACATCACAAAACTCACTGCTTTGTCTAATCTTACCATTTATGACTGTGGTAAGCTGGCGTGTTTACCAGAACAGGGTTTCGAAGGGTTATCTTCACTTCAACGATTGTCAATTAACAAGTGTACGAGTTTGGGATCGTTGCCTGATGGTGTCCGGCACTTAACTTGACTTCAATATTTGAGTATTGTTGGCTGCCCAATGTTGAAAGAGCGGTGTAAGGAAGGAACAGGGGAGGATTGGCACAAGATAGCACATGTTCCTGATTTATATATCTAGTAATCATTGTATTGTATTTATTGTATTCTTAGTTTATACACTGCTTAAGTGCTTATTGATTCTTTTTTCTTTTTGTTGTGTATTTGCATTATCATGGTTTCAATATTTTGTGTAGTTTATCTTCATTTGGAGTGCTCTTTCAAATTACAGAACGCCCAAAACAAGAAAAAATATATTGTATCTGCTTTTCAATTTTCAGGATATGAAATGAAACTCATTGCAAGTTCTGTGTTGGCCAGGTGAGTATTCAATAATCATGCATATGAATTGCTGGAACTTTTAACTCATTTGTTTAAAATACGCACAGAAAGGAACATGTATAGAATTCTTTTGCTTCTCCCTCAGTTTTTTGTTTGGCATGAACGATTTTAATTTTTCTTAATATGACAGTAGATTTTAAATTGGATGGTGGGCTATTATCCAATTTTATTGTCAATGCTTTTCTTTTGCCAAAGCATCAAATAACGAATTCTTATATATATATATATATATAGTTTGTCTTTTATGTGCATATTATTAAGGTTTAATTACTCTGTTGGTCTCTATATTTTTACCAAATTTTTAATTAGATCTCTATACTTTTTTTTTTTCTCCACTAGGAATATTTAGTTGATCTTGGGGAAGAATTCTAAAGCAACGGTGTGTTAATCTGAAACATTTTCTGCTATAAGACTATGATTTTCCAAAACAAATTATTCTTATTGCCTCATATCACAATGCAATTGGCTTCAAATAGTTTCTGTCTATCAATTCAAATGAGACTTCTATTGTGTATTGAGGCCAATAAGAAAGAAATTCAGAGCTTAGATGATTATGGTCAGTTGGTCACAGTCACTATCACTATCACTATACAGGTTTCAAAACATGATATCTTCATCATGGAATTGGCCGAGGCATTAGTGGCATAATCATGGTTTCAATGTGCATTGCTAAATTGTCAAGGCTTTACTTTGGCCAAACCATCCAATGAATTTTGATTCCCAAAAATTGTTCTCTTTAATAACTGCTAAAACTTTTAACTTCTACAAATGGTTATTTTTTCATTTTTTAAATTTGTCGGAATGGACAAAAATTCACACACACCTAAATCATTTAATGAGTCATATGTACACATGAATATAATACTTCATAGTCACTTCCATCACTCCCCAATAGAACGGTGTCTCCATTAATAAAAATACACATATATAACGATTTCATGACACACTTGAAAAAATATATAAATCACTAATAAAATGATAAAATCATTACACATGTGCACTTTTATTAATGGAGATATATTTTTTTGCCGAAATAGTGGATATAACTACCAAAATATTATATTCGTACACACACATGACTCATTAAATAATTGAAGCATTTCTGTATAAACTTTTATATCAATTATATATACTTTTATGTTTGTGTAGAGATAAAATTAAACTATGATAGTATAGACATATTGGACTAATTAACTCATTTTATTGCGACAATAATTCATTCCAATTTCCAACCTCTATACATAGAGATATTTTCATTACAAACACATTCTGAAAATAATATAAAATATCTAATAATCTTCAAAATCCTCCTCCTTTTTCATTTTAAACTGCAAACGATCGAAACTTCTTTATTGATCAATAACTTTGACTATGTTTTGATTTTAAACTAGTCTTATGTATTATATATTGATTATTGAATTCCAACCTCTTGTATTATTATTAATTATGTTCAGGTTTTCCTTTTCCTTTTCCCTTTATTAAGTTTCGGAAAAAGGAAGGTTTTTCTTTACAGAAATAGGTGCATCTACAAACATGTGATACCGCATATTTTTTCATGCAATCTCCAAGAATCAACTTGCTATGATATTTCGCATAGCATTTCTCGACACATCGATGAGGGTAGTGGTGTTTGCAATCATCGTCAAACATAAAATCGTATCGGCATAAAGTAGTGTCTTCAGTAATGAACTGACTACTACTAGCAGCACCGTCTGAACTTGTCATCCACATAACTACAAAATAAAATATATATAATATTGAAAACCAAGCTTATAAATAATTAATCTAATAATAAAACGTTATATTTTAGTATGTAGGGATGCATTTGCTTATATGCACAGACTACTAAAGTAGGGTTTGGTGGAGAGATAGAGACGGAAAAACAACTGAGAGACAAAGATCGAAATAAATCTTAGTATTTTGTTTGGTGTAAAGTGAGAGACAAAAATTGAAACAAGAATGAAATTTAATTTAATTTGTACAAAGAGTAAAACTGAAATTAATTAATTGAAATGAAGGTATTTTACGTATAAAATGTTATTAAAGTTTCAGTTTCAATTTCTAAATTTTAGTCTTCTGTGTTCTCACTTTTTGGAAGTACTGAAATACTGAAATTCTGGAGATAGAGACAGAAATTTTAATACCAATTTCTGAACCAACAAACATGATACTAAGTCTTAGTCTCCCAATCTCTGTCTCAGTATCTCAAAACAAACGTTACTTAAGATAGAGATACAAGACACTAAATCGTGTTTACCAAATAAGTCGTAAATAGAGATATTGTTTTTAAAGATATTGAATTAGTGTATTTTGTGTCTATTTTAATAGAAAAAACACAGAGAAACAATTTTTTATTTTTCTTTTATTATTCTTATTAATTTTTTATAATTATATTTTTCTTTCTAAATTTTTTAAATAAAAAAAAATAGACTTTTATAATTTGTTTTAATTTATCACCAAACAAAATATAAGAAGAACACTAATTTTTATATTTTTGTTATTTATGTCTTAATTTCAATATCTTGTCTTATTCCAATCTAATATACTATAGAATATAAAAATGAAAATATACTCTTTAATTTAAATGTGTTTGAATTAATTGGAATCAAATTTACTGAATTGAGATATGGAAAAAAAAGGTGTAGCATTTCAAAGGCATACACTCATAAGAGGGGGAATAAATAATTGAAATATGGAAAATAATGAACCTGATGAAACCAGAAGCGAGAGTAAGAAAATGTTTCCCAAAGATAACTTGGCCATCTTTCTATTTTCTAACAAGTTAGCGTGAATTTCTTATTCTTGATATCTTTTTTGCTTGCAAGTCCAAGAGTTGAGATATCTACTACTGTATATATAAGTGGAGAGTCATTATTTTAGTCTAAATTAAAAGAATTTGAAATTAGTGAAACCCCCCAACACGCAACATTTTAAAGAGTTTGTCTTATAATAATAATTTTTAAAAAATTTAATTATCTAATAATAAAATTATTTATGAGAAATTTATTTATTCACTATATGGATATTAAAAGTTTTATAGAAATTTTAAAGTTTGCATAATGTTGTTAGTAATGCAATTGAGCATACACTACAACAAAAAATATTTTTGGTGATACATTTTTTAGTACAATAATATAATGGTTATTATATATCTTATTTAACTTATGTTTTTGAAACAATTATATATTCATTGTTATTATTAAATATTATGACGACAATTATATATTATTTAATATTTTGTAACTATCAAAAAGGTTTTTACTAATTGTATAATTGCTATTAAAACATTTTAACGAGAGATAAAACATAATATAACTATTGTCTAATTATTAAATAAATAATTAACGGCTATTTTATTGGCACTAAAAACAAATTAGCCGCTAATAATAATTTTTTTAGTAATGATATAGCAGTCCTTTCTTTTCGTGAATGTGGTGATATTCTTCGGTAAAAAAATGATTTTTTTGTTAAATATATTTAATATTAATTTCAAATTTTTACTTTTTTTTAATAATAGGAAATATTCTAACAGTGAAATAGTTACAGAAATTGTTATTTAAACAAATTCTCCAACATTAAAAATGTCACTCTTCTTGATTTTATAGGAATGTTGATGTAAATAATTCATTAATAATATTGTTTAAACTTTCTTCAACAACACTTATTTGAGACCAAAAGTAGCAATGTGGTATCTTCATATATTTAAATAGCTACCAACTTGCACAAAGTGGGATTTGTCTCTGCAGATAATAAAATTTTGCTAACAAATGTTCTAAAAATACTTAGAGTAAATGTTCTTTTCATTCTAATCATTTGTTCGATGGACTTTCCACTTCTTAAGAAATCTAAAAATCTAAATCGGTCTCTATCTACTTTGATATATATACGGTTCAGTCACTGGTTAGAGACCGAAAAGAACATTACCAAGGACCGAAAAGACATTTATTCAAAGTTGATAGGGACTAGAATATACATATTTCAAAGTAGATAGGGACCGATTTAGATTTTTAAATTTCTTAAAGGGTGGAAAGTCCATGTGACAAATGGTTAGAGACCAAAAAAGGCATTTACTATTTTTTATGAAAAGTTATTAAAGTACGTAAAATTATTATTTATAAAAGGTTTTTTTTTTGGACGTGATTTATAAAAGGTTAATCAACAAAGTATTGTCGTGTTCAACAACTACAATGATAATGCATCCTAGTAATTATGAAAGGTTAGAATTATGAAGTTGTCACGCTTGGTATTTATTAAAGGTTAATAATGGTAGAAATTGTTGTTGCTCCTTTAAAATATCTATTATTAAGATTTGTCTTTTTAATATTCGTTAGTCTGCTGCATAGTTAAAAAAAATTTGCTAATATAGATTTTAAGAGTACTTTTTAAAAAATATTAAAATGAAAGTTATTATTAAAAAGGTAAGATTTTAAAACTTTCAATGTTAACAAATAAAATTATAAAATAAAAAAAATAAAACTATATAGTTTGTTAACATTTAACCGTTTCATATCTTCTAAACAACTCTTTAAAAATGTCTTTTGAAATATGTTAAGATGTCAAATGAACTAATATATTAATGGGAATATCCAATTTTTTGTACTTCCTTATGAAAACACTTTTATTTTATATTAATAAAATAATATTTATCTTTGAAAAAAAAAAAAAGAACTAATATATTGTGTTACATTATGAATTCGCCTCTAGATAAACTGGTCCGTATTACTTCAACTCATACTTAGAAATGGATTTTTTCAAATTTTTTTAATAATTGAGAGAATAAAAAATAATTTTTAACTCTTTAATATTTTATCTCTTATATTTTTTTTAATTTCACTTATAAAATTAATAACAAGAAATTACACTTTATTTTTTCAATTATTAAAAAAATTTATATGATCTATTTTCCGTCTTACCTACTTAGACATTCTGAAAATACAAATCCATTGCCATTATTAGCAGTTTTATCAAGATGAGTGTGCCATATGTGAATTGTTTTGGCAATTCAGACTCTTCTGAATTAGTTCAACCAGTATAAGATGAAAGTGATTAAAATATGGGATTGTTCCATTTAGTTCTTTTAAATGATAGTCAATATTGTAAAAGGACCAATTTAAATATTAACTCATAAAAGCAATCTCCAGCAACATTAATTAAGTCAATTAAACAAGGTCATAAATAAAAACGATTTCACATGCTAGAATATTTGGAGGAATAAAAAATGCTCTAACTTGGTGGATTAGTTATGATCTTGATTCTAGGAGGGGTGGCCAATGTGAGAAAACTACATACTTTAACTTTTGTGGCGGATTTATTGAACTTTGATTTTGATTATGTTCTTTGAAGCAATAAACCACGCTGGTTCGTGTCACTTATTTGTTAGGGACACATTTGTTACAAATAAATTGATGTCTTCTACTTATATATAAAAAAAAGTTGATTTCTCTAGCTTTTTATCAAATTGATAAACCTGGTTTTAGCAAAAGTACTCTTAATTGAATGAGATTAATGTTTCATTGTCTGCTTATTTGTTTAGACTTATATAGAGACTTTTACAATTTACAAATTAAATCTGGTTGTGACACAGTCAAATCAAATAATATTTTCATATAAACTTCCTTGTCCAAATCTTCATGAAGGAAGACAGTATTGACGTCTAACTGTTTCAAATGTCATTTCTTTGTCATTGCTAATGCTAACACTATTCGTAGGATAGTCATTTTGATAACTGGATTAAAAGTATCACTATAATCCACTCCTTGCACTTGAGTTGAATTTTACCCGAAAAATCCATTTGCAACCCACAGCCTTCTTATCTTTTGAGAGTTTTGTTAGGAAATTATTTAATTTCCTAACTTATTTGTGGGCAATACATATATCAATTATAATCACAAATGATGCTATTTCAAATTAAATGACTTATATAATGATGATCTCATTTATTGTTATAAATGCTAATTGAATAAGTCATTATTACTTTTGATTTGGAATTAAATGAGAATAAAACCGGATATTATCTTTTGTTCCTTAGATAATTATCTTTTTTGGATTTTAGATATACAAGTTTAATCACCCGTGCCATGCACGTGATAAGATTGAAATTATAATTTTAAGTTGTTATGTTAAATTTCATTTTAATTATAATAATTTAATTAACAAAAAAATAACTTGTATGCGTTGTTTTTCTTTTCTTAATATAGTGTTAATTGTATTAACTATAAAATAGTTATTTAATCCACTTTTTTCAATAAATCAAGCATATATACTCAATATGACCATAAATAATCTAGTAATACTTAAATCTACTAACAAAGTTTTATATGTTGGTTTACTGTGAAGTAAGAAAATATCAAAATCAGCTCAAAATGAAGAACAAATTAATAGAGAATCCTAATACAGAAAGTTTTGTAATAAACAATAAATAATTTAAACATACTAAATAACAATTCAATACTATCATTTGATACCTGCAAAATATATATGAAACAACACTGTATCAATGTTTGTATATAAAATTATATGATTAACGTAATTATAAAATTGTTTGTCAAGAGAATAAAATCATACGAATTTTAATGATAATTTTAGTATTCTCAAACTATTAATGTACAATAAGAATTCATCTATTAGTTCCTATAATTTCTAAATTTTTTTAAGTGATAGTAATAAATTTTAATAAATAAATAGATTTAGTAAGACATTTTGTTATTACCTTTTTATTATAGGCTCTCAAAAACTTCTCTATATACCACATTCATCGTGCAGTTATCTTCCAAGTGTCCATGATCTTACAACAGCACTCGCAGACTATCTTTACTCGTTACCCTTGATAACGCAACATACAATTGACCATGGGTGAAAACTGGCCTTGGAAGGTAAATTCCAACTTTCGATAGAGTTTGTCCCTGAGACTTATTTATTGTCATTGTAAATGACATGATAATTGGGAATTGTCTTCTTTGAAACCTGACCGGCAGTGTTTCATTATTTGGAATTAGATTCAGTTTTGGGATAACAACAATACTTCCAGCTTTGTTACCAGTTAAAGTCTTGCATTCTATCACATGATTTTCCATTCTTCTAACTTGCATCCTCGTTCCATTGCACAAACCATTAGTTTGGTCTATATTTCGCAGCAATATAACAGGAGCGCCAACCTTCAGAACCAACTTGTGTGGTGGTAGACCTGAACAATTTATTCCATTTAGAATCTCCGGCGAGAAAGCATCTAACACAAATTCCATATTTTCCTCTTCAGCACACACAGAGTCTGAACTTAAGTAGACTCTTTCTTGTCCAGGTAACCCTGCAGTCATCTTGTTGTTGACATCAATGACACAATCCAAAGTTGGTGCAAGAATTGCTCTATCCTTGAAATAATTTTCAACAGATAAATTGGATAACATATCTGGATACACGAAATCAATGAGGTCATCTAAAACTGTTTCAGAATTCTTAATCAAAATGTCAGATGGTATATGAACGATCGATTCACCATCTGTTGTATCACCAGCCAAACCATCACCAATTTTGAGTAGCCATTCTGCAAAATTTCTGAGTTCTTGTATGTTGTTGTTTTCACCTAGTGACAATCTCATGTTTTTTATAAGTTTCAAAACCTTACAATTATGCCACAAATATGAAGAATTAATAGAAGACTGAATTATATCTTGGCTTGAGCCTCTGGGAATCACAGATAAAATTTGTCTAAAATCTTCTCCGAGAACAACAACTTTACCTCCAAATGGCAAATGAGCATTATACGAATCTGAGCACCTTAAGATGTCTCTGAGGCATTTGTCTAAAGCTTCGTAACAATAATTACTTATCATTGGAGTTTCATCCTATATGATTAATTTGGTCTTGGATATTAACCTTGTAAGAGGACTTCCCTGTTTAATGCTACACAAAGAATCCTCATTTATGGCCAAAGAAATTTTAAACCTTGAATGTGCAGTTCTTCCATTAGGCAACAAAAGTGCAGCAATCCCACTCGAAGCAACATTTAAAACTATACCTCCTTTAGACCAATTGAGCATGATATAGTTGACCATAAGAATGTTTTTTCACAACCACCTTGACCGTATAAGAAGAAAAGTCCACCCATATTACCGCTAACAGCACCAATTATTTGATCGTATGCAAATTTTTGCTCATTAGTTAGCTTTTCTAAATACCCACTTAGTTCATTCGCAAGAGCATTAACGTCAAAATAATTGAAACAATTGACTATTACGACTTATATATATATACATATATATATATATATATATATATATATATATATATATATATATGTACACACTAATTACAAATGATATGAATTTTTAATGAAAATACTTGATACTAATAGAAAAAAATTATATAAATAGAAATTATTTAATTTCAATTTCAATTTCATATAACAAAACAGTGGTTTTCAAAAATTATGGAATCTGTTTTTGATATATGTATTATGTCATACATATAAATTATACGGGTTATTATATAAATTCAAATATATGCATAACAAAACAGTTAATATTATATATTTTCTACATTAATTATATGCCAATATTTAAAAAAAAGAGATAAAAAAAGAGATATATAAATATGTATAATATTATTGTTATATATAAAGCAGTTTTATATTGTTTTAATTATAGAGACTTACTATAATTATATAAAATTTAATTTAGGAAATAATTTTCCTTGCCATAAATAATATACTAAAACGGTTAGTATATTATCTTCTTTATGGTTAATTGAATTTATCAATGATTTTTCCGTGTAAATCGTTATTACTCGGTTTTTAATAATTATTTAATATACAAAATTTGAAATTGGAAATTGTTATTACTAATTTAATTAACCGGTTAATTGAATAATAATTGTCAAATTATTAAGGTGCAAAATCATTGATTTACTCAATAAATTTCCATATATTATTTATATTTCAAGTAATAATTTGAAATTATATTATTTACCCAGTTAATAATACTATTATTAATAATTATTTTTTGCATGGATTTTTAAATCAATTATTAAATAATTATTTTTGTTAAGATAATTGTTTATAAATTATTTCAAACTATATTTTGTTAAGATATAATTATTTAGATTATTACTCATGGCACCGGTATAATTTCATTTTATACCAATTAATCAATTATAATTATATGACACGGGTGTAATTTCAATTTTATCCATTGATTATTGGCAAATAAATTTTATTTCAATTATAAATAAAATCTGTTTTTATTGGTAAATAAATTGTCTTTAGGTTAACGATTTAATATATGTGTAGATTTATTTTTTGTCAAATATAATGAAAATACAAATAAAAAATAAATGATAAAAATAAACTTAATAATATCTGACACTACTTCATTTTATTAAATTATTTAAAAATAGCACATCTACAAAAAATAATCTAATATATAAATTGAGACAATAATTTAAAAATCTATAATTATAATTTAATCAAATACTAATAGTAAAACCAAATTACCTAAACAATATTGAACATATTCTAGTCCTTAGTCACGTATAGTATAGAATCATTCTTGTAACGACAACCAACTGAAATAACATCGTAAGTTTCAATATTTAGAATTCGTACAAAATCAGACCATCCTCTTGTTAGATAAGTTTCATCATCCGCTATCCATGCAATGCGGCAAGGTATAAAATTGCCACATCGAGAAACCAAACTAACTCTTATTCCCCTCAATGGCATTGCATGCATGCAAAAGAAAGCTGGTAATTTTTGAAAAAAATCAAAATATGTTAAAAAATTATTCTAATAATGAACAACTTAAACTAAGAAAATTTAAATATATTACCAATCGTTGAAATTGCATATCTAAATTTGTCATGAATTTAGCAAAACTGAACGCTTACATCCTTCGGTAAAGTAGAGACTATTGCCTCTTCTTTGAACGCTTACATCCATGTAGTTGGAACCCGAATCAGTGAAGATAACTCGATGAGGTATTTCATGGATGTGATGCATTGTAAATGATTGTGGCAAAAGACAATCGAACTGGAACATTAGATGATAAGAATAACTTAGAGTAACAACAAATAAAAAATTATCAAAAGAATAATATAATAGAACGAGTATATAAAAAAATATTATAAAAATTTATAAATTGTACCTTAAAAGGATCAACTTCAATAAAAAATGAAGAATATATTCTTATTCTATGAAGTAGTAAAAAATACACTAAATATAAAATTATGAATTGACTCTCAAATTTAGATTCAATACCATAGGAAAACACTATATATAGACTTTAGTAAAACAAAAATAAATATGTAAATTACCTATTATTAAGGTAATTTTTTAATAATGCATTAAATTTTGATTTGATACAATTATAATGAAGATATGTTTCTAAATTAGTATAATTATATATTATTCATTAAATATTAATTACAATATAATTATAATTAAAGATATTTTTTATAAAATAATTTAGAAAAATTATTTGATATACGTGAATCGGGTAACAAAGATTTTTTATTTTTATTATTACTATTATTGATATTATTATTATCATTAAAATTATTAAAAGTATTTTTAATTGATAATTGATAAGTAGTTTAATAGTGCATTAAATATTGATTTGATATAATTATAATGAAGATATGTTGCTAAATTAGTATTATTATATATTATTCATTTAGTATTAATTATAATATAATTACAATAAAATAATTTAGAATAGAAAAAAATTTTTATTCGTTTTGGAGGGAAAACAGAGGCATAAGAGATCGACACGTCACCTTTAGTAGCTGGGGAAAAACCCAGTTTTAGTATATTAAGTAGATTATCTTTTGGGCTTTAGATACTATTTTATTTGGGCTTAAGGGTTTAATGGGTGCCATGCTGAAATATAAATAGACTTTCAGGGTTTCGGTCCCCAAAATATACCAAAGCCGCCTTTGTTGCTCTTTCCCCATCAAAAGAGTTACAGTTCAGCCGCCTAGGAATACAGAAGGCTTTGGTTGAGGAAGATCGAAAGAACCACAAGATCCAAACTCTTCCAATCATAATTTATGTTTATGAATTCAGGTACGCTTTCGCATTATGTTATATTTTTTGGTGATTCAATATGAATGATCTGGATTATTGAAAATTAATTATTCCAACAAATGATATCAGAGCCATCCATAATTTAGTCATCAAAATATCAATTTTTTTTATTCTCTCGATTGATATATATGTATATGTGCGTGTCATATATAGTATGAGCACAAGGATTAATTTATTTTAATGCCAATGCACTCGATTGCAATTCTTTATACACATTTGTGTATTATGGGTGTGCTACTGTAGATATATATGTATGACTTTATTATGGCGTTAGTATGCCTTTAAATATTATTGGGTGTATATACATATTATTGGCCGCGCGTATATATATTTTACTGTATCTAATTTTTTTTTATTTGATATAATAATTGATTTGTTCTGAAATATTAGTATAAAGTATTACTATGATTGTTTCAGATTTAATTATGTGTGCCATTAATTTGGTGAAAAGTTAATTAATTATCCTTTTAGGATATAAAGATTATTATGTATGTGTATCTTATGCGAATAATATTTAAATGATAAAAAAAAAATTATATCTTATTTAATTGTTACATAAGGAAATTAGTAACAAATTTGGATTATTATACCCACATATTTTATAAAGATTTAGTTTTGGAATAAATTGATTGAACATTATGCTGCCAAAGTAGTCTCTTTTGTGAAAATTGATTTATTCAAAACATTAGGAATATGATGATATGTAATTCATGCGAATATTGGTCGGCCCAAAGGAAGGTCTATATTTGGCCGAATTACATACACATATTGATGGTAAATACATGTTTGGGTAACTAATTAAGAATAAAGTAATACTTATTATTTATGCGAACAATAATCGGCCCAAAGGAAGTTTATTGTTTGGCCAAATAATAAGCATTGCATACTTTTGTTTATTTTCTATTAATTATGCAGTCAATAATCGGCCCAAAGGAAGGTTATTGTTTGGCCAATTAATAGAAAATATATGCGGTAATAAATAGGTTGCGAAGTTTAAGTTTCCATGTGCGCATTAAGTCGGTCCAAAGAAAGGCTTAATGTGTGACAGGAATTTTGACAATATTTGATTACTGCAATGAAAGTATCACTTACAGTTAATTTTTCTATCCAAAGATTGAAAATTAATGTTGTGCTAGATATCTCAATATGGATTTTTACCCATTAATATCTAATATTTACTGCATATTCTTTTTGTTCTAATCCAGAAACTATGGCTTTAGCTACCAATGTTTATGCGCAAATTAGCAGTATTCCTATGCTGAATGGTTCAAACTTTAAAGTTTGGAAGGATACCGTGGAGATTGTCCTCGGTTGTATGGATCTAGACACAGCTCTTCGAGAGGAGAAACCCACTTCCACTCCGGAAAACCTCAATGAGGTTAAAATAGAGAAGTGGGAGAAATCCAATCGAATGAGCATTATGATCATGAAACGCTCAATTCCTGAGGCGTTTCGGGGCTCAATTACTGAGGATAAAGATGCCAAACAGTTCCTAAAGGATGTTGAGAAATTATTTACTAAGAAATTCAGTGCTCACATGGCTTTATCTTCTCAGTATAAAAGAAAGCGTGATACTACTGTCGATGCACCTTCTCAGCAGAAAAAGGCTAAGAAACAGGATCAAGTTTCAACCTGTTTCTTCTGTAAGAAGGTGGGACACATGAAGAAGGATTGTACCAAATATGCCACTTGGCGTGTGAAGAAGGGTATAATTCTCACTTTCGTTTGTTCTGAGGCTAGTTTAAGTTATGCACCTGTTGATACTTGGTGGGTAGATTCTGCTGCTACTACTCATGTAAGTGTCACTATGCAGGGTTGCCTGTGGAGCCAACCGCCAAGTGATGCTGAAAGATACATCTACGTGGCAGACGACAATATAGTTGCAGTCGAAGCTATAGGAACCTTTAGATTATGTTCCACGAGTGGATTTTATTTGGATTTATTAGAGACATTTTATGTACCGTCATTTAGACGAAATTTGGTTTCTGTTTCTCGTTTGGACAAATCAGGTTATTTTTGTTCATTCGGAGACAACAAAGTCAGTCTCTTTTATAATTCGAATAATATTTGCTCTGGTCATTTGGTGGATAATCTATATAGGCTTAACTTAAATTCCTATAATAATGAAATACTGCAAACGGGTACAAAACAAAAACTTAATGAGAATTCGGCATCATTATGGCACAAGCGCCTAGGCCACATCTCTAAACAGAGAATTCAGAGGCTTGTGTCGGATGGAATTCGCGGACCCCTAAATTTGGCGGACTTTGAAGTTTGCATTGAGTGCATAGAGGGGAAAAGGACAAACAAAAAAAAAATTAGGTGCCGAGAGAGCTAAAGATGTCTTAGAACTGATACACACCGATATATGTGGCCCATTCCCTACTGTATCTTGGAATGGAAACGGTACTTTATTACGTTCATAGATGATTACTCTCGTTATGGGTATCTATATTTAATTCATGAAAAGTCCCAAGCCTTGGATGTTTTCAAGTCTTTCAAAGCGGAAGTTGAACTTCAACTTGGAAAGAAAATCAAAGCTGTCAAATCTGATCGTGGTGGTGAATACTACGGAAGATTTGATGGTTCAGGTGAGCAACATCCCGGACCTTTTGCTCTTTTCCTAGAGGAGTGTGGTATTGTTCCGCAATACACCATGCCAGGCAAACCTAGCATGAATGGTGTTGCAGAGCGAAGGAACCGAACTCTTAAAGACATGGTGAGAAGTATGATTAGTCATTCTTCCTTGCCTGAATCACTCTAGGGAGAAGCCTTAAAGACCGCAGTGTACATCCTTAATAGGGTGCTAAGCAAAGGAGTTAACAAAACCCTATATGAAATTCAGACTGGGAAAAGACCCAGTATAAAACATTTGCATATTTGGGGATGTCCAACTGAGGCGCAGCCTTATAGGCCGCATGAAAGAAAATTGGACTCAAGGACAATTAGTTGCTACTTTGTTGGTTACGCTGAGCGTTCACGGGGGTACAAGTTTTACAATCTTGCATTAAGGTCTAATTTTGAAACGGGAAATGCGAGATTTCTTGAGGATGTTGAGTTTGGGGGGAAGGGAATATTAGAAATATTGCTTTTGATGAGGATTCTATAACTAACAATGATCAGGACTTTGTGCCTATTATTGTTCAAGATACAGTTATAGTACAAGAGCACAATGAGAATCCTACTGTAGATCCAGTTACAGTACAAGAGAACAATGAAAATATCGTTGTTGCTCAAGATACTGCTACAGCACAGGAAAATAATGAGAATCCTCCTCAATCCCAATCCATACAGCAAGCTCAACAACCTCAAGAAGTGTCATTAAGGAGATCCAATAGAAAAAGGAGAAAATCCATCTATGGTCTCAAACAAGCTTCCCGTTAATGGTATCACAAGTTTAATTAAGTCATTACCTTATGGTTTTGAGGTAAATATTATAGATGAATGTGTATACCGCAAGTTCAGTGGGAGTAAATACATCCTTTTGGTCTTATATGTTGATGACATTCTACTTGCTAGTAATGATATAGGCTTGTTGCATGAAATTAAGAAATTTCTATCGGACAAATTCGAAATGAAAGATCTTGGTGATGCCTCTTTTGTATTAGGAATCGAGATACTAAGAGATCGCTCTCAAGGTATTCTTGGATTATCACAAAAGAACTATATCGATAAGATTTTAAGTAGATATGGCATGGAAAGTTGTAGACCAATGGACACACCCGTAACTAAAGGAGACAAGTTCAGTCTCAAACAATGCCCTGAAAATGATCTTGAGAGGACAGCAATGCATGATAAACCTTATGCATTAGCACTAGGGAATTTAATGTATGCTCAAGTCTACATATATCCTGATATATCATTTATAGTGAGAGTGTTAGGTAGATACTTGAGCAATCCGGATATGGATCATTGGATAGCTGTTAAACGCATAATGCGTTATCTAAAGAGAACAAAGGATTACATGCTTATTTATCAGAGATCAGAAAATTTGGAGATCATTAGGTACTCTGATTCCGATTTCATGGCATATGGTTGCGAAACTTTGTCACTAAGCTTCATATAGTAGATGACATTGAAAGGGCCATTAAAGATATTTTGTGACAACAAGTCAGTAAGTACTATACTCCAATAAAAATAAGAGCTTGACAAAATCGAAGCATACAGACATCAAGTTTCTTAGTTGTCAAGGAGAAAGTTTAAGAAAAACAGATTTTCATAGGACATATGGAAACAGAGTATATGCTAGCAGACCCATTACCAAGGGATTGAACCCTAAAGTTTTTCATGAGCACACTGCTCGGATGGGTGTCAATATTTATGATGCCTTGGTTTAGTGGGGGTTTATTTTATGCTATATGTCCTATGACAGATATTGAGTTATTTTCTGCAGAATTAAGTTGATGGTTTATTTCATGTTATATGAAATGTTCATTTTGCAATATTTGTATTGTGTTTGATCTCAATAAAGTTGGACCAGCTGGAAATAGACATGCATGAGATCACTTGGCATGTAATTTCTATATTACTCATCCAAATTTGATCTATGTCGTTAAGTATATTAGGATGGTGATTGGCGTGGTTTAGTCACGGCATTTAATGTGATAAAAGCTACGGTAGTTCCATATCTAATATATGAGACGGACCAGATTGTTAAAGTAATGAGAGAAATAGCATTCAGATGCGCGCATAAAGTTTATAAAATGTGATTATGTTAAGAAAGAATATATGTATAGCCCAAGTGGGAGATTGTTAGGAAATTATTTAATTTTCTAACTTATTTGTGGGCAATACATATATCAATTATAATCACAAATGATGCTATTTCAAATTAAATGACTTATATAATGATGATATCATTTATTGTTATAAATGCTAATTGAATAAGTCATTATTACTTTTGATTTGGAATTAAATGAGAATAAAACCGGATATTATCTTTTGTTCCTTATATAATTATCTTTTTTGGATTTTAGATATATTATCTTTTGGGTTTTAGATACTATTTTATTTGGGCTTAAGGGTTTAATGGGTGCCATGCTCAAATATAAATAGACCTTCAGGGTTTCGGTCCCCAAAATATACCAAAGCCGCCTTTGTTGCTCTTTCCCCATCAAAAGAGTTACAGTTCAGCCGCCTAGGAATACAGAAGGCTTTGGTTGAGGAAGATCGAAAGAACCACAAGATCCAAACTCTTCCAATCATAATTTATGTTTATGAATTCAGGTACGCTTCCGCATTATGTTATATTTTTTGGTGATTCAATATGGATGATATGGGTTATTGAAAATTATTTATTCTAACAAGTTTAGTAAGACACCAAATTCTATTCTGATATAGAACGGTCAATTCAGCATGTATTGCATTTCTCCAACATTTATGTGCAGCTGTTTCCTCATAAGTGCTAGATTTTGGATTTGAGGTGATGGATAGAGAAAGAAACTTATGTTTTGGAGTTAGTTTATCATATGATAAGTATTGTGAGATAGGATATAAAGAGTTAGAGTTGACAAAGTTACTAGAATGAGCTACGTAGGTTATCATACAATGGTAGTCCTTTAAATAAGCAGGCGGTTTGACTCTTTCAAATTTTTTAGTGATGCAGTTATGTGTGATGTCGTAGTTTTGTGATGCAGGTACATTGTTATTGTGTGGTGTGGTAATTGGTACAATGGTGTGTGAGGAAATTGGTGAGTGCATTGAAAATGAGAAATGCTCATTTGAATCTATGAGTGTGATAGGTATGGGTGATTGCAAATGATGTGTGGATGGTGTATCATATTGAAAAAGATCAATGCATTATGGAGTACGGGTGGATACCATATGAATGTCAATGCTAGTGGAATGTGAAAATAAAAAATGAGTTTTATAGAAAGTTATATTTCTAGATATGAAAATTTTCTTTGATTTTAAATCAATAAATCGAAAACCTTTGTTTCTAATTTAAAACCAAGAAAAACTGTTTTCATAGCTCTTGGGTCTAATTTTATTCTTGAATTTGTTGATGTGGAGGCATATGCAAGATAATCAAATACTCTTAAATATGAAAGGTTAAGTAAATTACCATATAAAAACTTATAAGGACTAGCATTATCCAGTTTAGTGCTGGGCAACCTATTAATTAGGTGAATAGCGTGAGCAACTGCGTACAATATGAAATTCTTTATTGAAATAACAATGCTTTAGTAACACCTAAAATGTGCTCATGTTTTCGCCCTACAATTCTGTTTTGCTCTGGTATTTCTACACAAGAGATTTGGTGTAAAATGCCAGTTGATACAAAAAATATTTTAGAGTGAATTCTGCCTCATTGTTAGTCCTTATATACTCAACTTGTTTTTCAAATTATACTTTGACAAAATTCACAAAATTAATAACCAATTGTGATGCCTCAGATTTAGTTTTCATAAAAACAATTCAAGTGAATATGTTCTTGTCATCTACTACAGTAAAAAAATATCTATGTCCTTCATTGGAAAGAACAGAAATAGGACCCCAAATATCCATATGAACTAAGTCAAAACAATCTTTTATTTTTGTTGTACTAAAATCAAAAGATAATTTCTTTTGTTTTGCAAAATGACATGAGTTACAAGAAAGTTTTAAAGCAATACAATTTATAAAAGGATAATACTTCTTCAATAAAATCAATTTATGCATGGGTATGTGTCCTAATCTAAGATGCCAAATGTTACTATACTTAATGTGTGAAAGTATTGTGGGATGAATAGTAGTCGTAGTTGTCGCCAACGAAGTTTGCTTTGCTAGAGAAGGGAGAAGTGAGAGAATTATGGAACCAATGCACTCAACAATGCCAATCATCTTTGATGTGAATCGATCTTGTATCTCACAACACTTATCATTGATTAACAGTTGCTATTCAAGCTGTGATGTTAATGGTTTGATGAACTAGAAAGGATTAAGGGCTTGTTTGGGTAAGCTTCTCAAAAAAGATCTTTTTTCGAGTTATCTTTTTTAAAAGATCTTATGGAAAAGTAAAAATAATTTTATATTTGGATATCTCATATAAAAAGATCTTTTTATTTATCAATTATGTTGAAGTATAACAATATAAAATTACTTTTTTGTTTATTTATTATATGAAAAACATTTTTTTTAAGAAAAAAAAAGATCTTTTTTAAAAAAAGATGTAAATTACGGGCTTGTTTGGGTGAATTTTTAAGAAAATATCTTTTTTGAGTTATTTTTTTTAAAAGATCTTATAAAGAAGTAAAAGTAATTTTATGTTTGGATATCTCGTGTAAAAAGATCTTTTTATCTATCAATTATGTTTGGGTATAACAATATAAAAGTACTTTTTTGTTTATTTATTACATGAAAGATATCTTCTTTTTAAGGAAAAAATATCTTTTAAAAAAAGATGTAAATTACAGCTTCTCGAAAAAGATATTTTTTTTATTTTACTAGTGCTTTTACTTTTACTACTAGAAATTTGCCAAACACGTTAAAAAATAAAAAAACTTTTTTAATTGAAAAAAGATCTTTTTTTAACAAAATAATGATATCAAAAAATGTACTACATTTTCTCAAAAAAGATATTTTTTTATTTTTTTAGTGTTTTTACTTTTACTACTAGAAATTTGCCAAATATACTAAAAAATAAAAAAGTGAAAAAAATTTTTTATCGAGATAATGGTGTCCAAACAAACATTAAGCGAAGGAAATTTTTTTCATTGTTGAAGAAAATGAAAAATATTTATTAAATTATAACCCTTTATATATATATGTACATCTTATCTTATGTACTCCCATTAAAAAAATTACAACAAAAAAATTTATGTCTACTATTTGATAAAAAAATCTAAGTAATAAAGAGATCATGTGAGAAATCTGAATCTTTGCGAATGATATATAATTTGGATTGGTACATTATTCACTACAATTGATGGAATACAAGATATTTTTGTCCAACAAACATTTCTCTTAGAGTGTTATGTACAAGAACTTTCAAATTTCCATCAGTTGAAAATTTAAGCCACTTGAGATATTTAGGGTTTTGTGGATAGATATAAAGAACATTTTTTATTCTATTTACAGTTTACATAAATTGAAAATCTTGAAATTAATACATTGTCATGAGCTTTTTAGTTTATCAAAACACTTGATTTGCTTGCATAATCTCCCACATCTTGCCATTGAAGATTGTTGCTTCCTATCTAAGATGTGTTCAGACATTTGTGAATTGAGAACACTAAGTATATATATTGTCAATTCAGAGAAATGAATAAGAGTTAATGAATCAATCAATGTAAAATTAATAAAAAATGAATAATATAAAAGGAGTACATAAGAGTACATTCAAATAGCCTTTTTTTGAGTAAAAATAAAAACATTTTTACAAACATATCAGAAATTATTTATTATAAAAAAATTTGAAACTGAATCTTAAAAGACTAGATAATAATATTTCAGTTGAGTGGTTTTCATTAGATTCGTACAAGAAGTTATAAATTTACAAACTTTAATTTTGAAAGTGGACTAATTATAAAGGAGTTGATTTCCTTTTATTTTTATAGTTATTTTATTGTATTATAAATTAAAATTTGTTTTTTATTTTAAAATCTAAAAACTCCAAAGTTATTTGAAAAATTAAAATATTTTTTTAACACTAAACTTAAAATACCAAAATATCTTTTATGTAATAGTTTTAAAATTACTAGAATATCTTTATAGAAATAATTAATATTAGTTGATTTATTAGCAATTATGATTCTAATTCAATATTAAAAGATTAAACGAATCTTTAAGAATACAAGAGCAAGCCTGGAGGTAATCCACACAAAGACGGTGATGAGCTATACAGAATGGCGTGGTGGTGATTCTGGGGGAGGCTGTTGACAGGTCTGGGGTGTTAGGTGTTGGTTTGGTTGGTAGCTCGTTGTGTGTCTTCTTCTTTATTTTATGCTCCACTTTAATGTGTTGAGCTTTCTATGTTTCAAAAAAAAAAAAAAACATTCTATAGTTGATTTTTAAAATACTAAAACAATTTTTAGCATTAATTTTAAAATGACTAAAATACCTATTTAAAACAAAGGTTAGTTAATTGTATCAGAAATTACAAATTTAAAATTTTAAAACAACTAAAATATCTTTATAATTAATTTTTAAAACAACAAAACATTATTTTAAGTTTGATTTTAAAAAGACCGAAATACTATTATAAAAATTTTCATATGGTTTACTCATTAGAAATGAGAAATTTAAATTTAATTTTAATAAGACTAAAACACCCTTTTAGTTTATTTTAAATGACTAAGATTTTCTCTTTAAAACTCAAACGAAAACAAACTTTTAGTATTAATTTTGAAAAAGACTAAAATATCATTATAATTGATGTTTAAGAAAACAAAACAATGTCAATTAAAAAAACCATCTTAGGACTAATTCATATTATTTGATTGTGTTAAAATTAAAAATTTGAATATGATTTAAAAATAAAAATAAAAAAACTCTTGAAGTTCATATTTAGAGTACTAAAATATTCTTTTAATCATTTTAAAAAAATTCTTATTATTTTTATAATGAATAAAATTTTAGGATTCTCATAATCAGATTTAAATAGACACACATAAAAAAGACACTAAAAAATAAAAAAATCAAATTAAAATTATAATGTCTAACATAATGAAGCATCGTTCAATCTAGCAGGATCTTTTTATAGTTGTTTAAAATAAAGTAAAATGATATTTTATAATTTTTAATATAAAAATCCAATAAATATACTTGATTTAGGTCTAATTATAAGAATAAAATTAATTTTAAACATAAATAGGATAAATAAGAATAAAAACTAGTATAATAGATTATTGAATTTATAAAATGTCAATATGATTTTTTAACAAATGTTTAAATATAAATTATATGTCATTATTATATGAAAGGTACTATTTAAATTATAAAGTTGTGTGTCACTAATACATGAAAGGGGCTATTTTAACTATAATTCACTTATGTAATGTAATTTTAATTTACAATTAGATTTGTGAAAAAAAAAATAGATAATAAATTTGATATAATAGAGATTTATTTGCGCGAAAGGTATCATGGTCATTTTGGTAATTAAAAGAGTAAAATGTGATTGTGCCACATGTATAAATGAATAAAAATATATACTCTAATTCTAAATTAATTTAATATCAAATAAGCCCTAAAATTAAAAAAAAAATACATAAAGATCTTGGTCCTTTAAGGACCTTGTCTTTCACCATGCTAGAACTCTCCTTCAATTCATACTTGTCATTCACTAAATCTTTTATTCTCTCACACTATGCATCATTCCCATTCTGTTAAATAACCAATTCAGCCAACTCAGCATAGGATAACTCTAACATGTTGTTCTCCCTTTAGGTGTAGTAGTCCTTCATTCACTTAGGGGGCTTCCTCACTCTATCTCTTCCTTCTCTTTCACTTGGCTTAATGCTATAAGTTGTGGTTTCTGCCCATGTTAATATCCTTGACTTTTTCGATTGAGTAACATGATATTTTCATATTTAACGCAAATTTGGACTTTGGTTGGGAGTATAAGAGAGGGGGAAATTTTACCTAAAGAGTTTCACGCATAACACAGAGAAGAAGGGTATCGTCCCATTTAGCCCTTTTCATCATAGTTAGATACTGACAAAAAAGAAAGAAATTATTTTTTATAGAAAAAAATATTCATTTTAGTCCCACGCAACCATTCAGTTTAAGCCTAGTCTCCACATAAAAAGAAAAACTAAAAAATGTACAGATCCCTTCCGTTGAGCACTTGATGCATGGTAAAAAAAATGCCCTTGATGCACCATGCAGAGAATTTCCTGCAAATGGTTAAGATAAAGAAATATGGATGAATTAATATTGAAATTATTGAAATTGCTCAAAATTTAGCAAAAGTGCAATGATAATTATGTCCTGAACTGTTGTTATCTTTTGTTTTATTGGATCAGTGAAGTTCTCTAAATTTAGGTGATGTTACACCTGACGCTTTTCTGTTTATAAAAGTATACACTAATGGCTTCTCTGACATCTAGGTGATAATATTACATCTGATAACCTTATTGAGTGAGATGTCACTCATGAATCATCATTGAACAACCTCTTGTATAATCAAATCGAAAATAGTGTATATTATTACCTCAACACAAGAGAAGTCAACATTTTAGTGCATTTATGATGCTTCTTGAGCAAGAAGTGCTATCTCAATTTCCTGTAGTGACTTCCCTTTTGTTTCAAGAATATACTTCTTCACAAAAGCCACTGCTATCAGACAGAATGAACCAAAAATACTATACAAGAGTTGTGCCCCAATTTGCTCCAGCAAGCGCAGAAATAGTAGACCCACAAAGAAGTTTATCACCTGTTACAAAAACAATACTAAGAGAAAGGAGCCAAACAAGTAGAGCATATTCAACAAGCATTTGCCTAAATACTTTAATTTTTCTATGAGAATTTTCATAATTACCCAGTGCGCAGCCAAGCAAATTGCCATCGCCTTTGCTCTGATCTTGCCGGGTAGCATTTCAGACATAACGAGACAAGGAACTGGACCGGCCCCGAGTGCAAATGATAGCACAAACCTGCATTTTCCATTTCACAATAGAGATGTATTCAGTAATTTGGCAGTACAAAAAAAAAAAAGAAGGTAAGGTATTTCAATCCATATGTTGTATCTAACTTAACAGAATAAGATAGATAATTAATTGAATTCAAGCTTCAAGCATTCTGAAAACTTACAGCAACATGCCACCAACGGATAGATACATTGCTCCAGATCCTGCAGCAAATGAACTTGCAGCAAGAACTTGTAGACCCATCGCTACTGCCTATGCGAGAAAAACAATAAAGTTTGGATCATATATTTCTCATTAACTAGCTAATTAAATTTATAAAATGAAAAATTTGGTGCTAGATATATTATCAGCAACTTTAAATCCAGCTAGTCTAAGGTTTGGTCCTTGTTAGACATCTGAATACAAAGTGAGTTGGGTCTGTAGTTCCTTGCAGTTCAAGACCGATTATCTGTAGTATGAATTTTACAAGAATTTTATGAAAATATGTCCAACAAAATTTTATGTAAGTAATGCTCGAGTCTTTTTCTTTTCTAACCTAGCGCAGCAAAGTTATTATTTTCATTCTTTTCTCTTTCTTCCTTACCATGCCGAAAAAGCTACCCATGAGAAGCACTTTTCTTCCAAGTTTATCCATCAGAATCATTGCTACAATTGATCCTGCAGTACCGTAAACAAAAAGGTTGAGTGAAATACACAGTAAGTATTTATCGAAAAAACATTATTTACAAAATCAAGACACTTTTTTTTAATAAAAAAAAAAAAAGAGCTAAGCCAGAATACCCAATAAATTGCAAACTCCCACGCTCGTATTTGCAAGATCAGATGGTACACCAAAGCTTTCAAAGACTGTCGAGGAGAAATAGAACACAGCATTTATGCCAGATAGCTGCTGTAAAGCAAAAAGCACAGAACCAATGAACATCACTGCAAAATGCAGAAACAAGCAATATTTCAAGATTAGATAACATAAAGTGGTCATGTAGATGATACAACTATTCTACAAACAGTATTCAAAAATAGAAAAATATGGTCATTTACCTCTGGCATGGCAGCCACAGAGTAATTCCGATAGTTTTACAGAACTAGACTCATCACCTCTATCAGACTTTGACAGGTCAGCCATTGCAGATTTCACATTTACTCCTCCCAAGAGCTTCTCAAATTCAGCCTCAGCTTCAATGGTTCTTCCTCTCTTTTTTTTTTTTTTTAAAAAAAGAAGAATCAAATAAGTATAGGTTCCAGTGCAGGCAAATGACTCACGGTCTTGCTCTTATAAGTAAAGTGTGCAGTAATGCTTAAAAGATATAAATAAAGAAACGATTTATTTTACAACATTATTTTTAATAAGAGAATTGATCATAGTAAGATTGCAAATAAAAATATGGAGAATGAGATATAACTGTTTTAAGTATCAGTCTTACTTGCTCTTAACACGTTAGTTTCTAATACTTATCTGTCTCTCTTAAGCCTAATCATAATCCAATAAAAATACCAAGTTCACACTTAAATAACCAATAAACCACGGTCAGGATCAACATTATTCTAACAATTGGATCTGAGACAGTTGAAAACAAAAGGTTAGCAGTATGTACTTGGAACTTGGAAGTTATTCATAATTTACGCAAAGACAACCTTGAAGAGCCAGTGTGGACTCTCTGCACTGATCTCCATGCAAATGGCAAGCACTCCAGCAGGAATGATGGATACCCAGAAACAAATCCGCCACCTGAACATTAATTTCCACATGAAATGCAACTGTGAAATTGGGTGATAGATAACACTACCATAGATATATGTTTTGCTAAATCAAACTATAATATCATTTCATACCAACCCACTATTTCCTTGGCTGGGATTCCTATAAAGAAAGAACCCATAAGTCCAAGACATGTTGCAATCTGAGTTAAAGCCCCAAAAGTACCCCGCACAGCTGGAGGTGATACCTACAAATGCAAATGGATTTTAAATTTGTTTTTATAAGATAAGCAAAGAGACATCCATTGAGTAATATTGCGATATCATAACATACACAACAATATCAAACAATATACCTCAGCCACATAAAGAGCAGCAACAGGTGGGCCAAGTCCCATTCCGGTACCAACAAATAACCTTCCCAAAAGCATGCCCCACAGGCTATTTGCTGTTGCACTGCATAAATTGTGAATAATAATAAGTTTATCATTTTGTCATCAAAATTAGAAAACGGGCTTACAAGATAACATATGTCTAACTATAAAACAAAGAAAGCGCGAGAAAGTGGCTCCCATAATTTTATCACAATATTTTGAGAATATATATATTGTTGGTTAACAGCATAACTGTTGGTAGTTCCTTTGCAGATTAAAATTTAAATCTTAATTGCGTAAGATTGTAAAGTGATGGAAATGGTGAAAGATAAAAACTAATTTGCAATTATGCTGCAGATACCTCATTCCTGCTCCAATTATCATAGGCAATGCACACAACTGGAAACTTCTTTTACGCCCAACCCCATCTGCGATCCAACCACTAAACAGAGACCCAACAAAAGCACCTCCTAAACAGGTACTTACTACAAGACCTTCATCAACATAAAAAGAAAAGAAAATAGAGAAATATTTAGATTCAGAACATGAGAGTGAGCATTATTATTAATCAGACAAATACAAGGAAGTACCTTCAGCCATTGTATTCCCACTAAAGTCAAGATCTTCAGAAATGCTCTCTAAGGTTTCATTGACTACTCTGCATAACCAATATAGCAACAAGGTAATTAAATAATTTCACAAACATCAGAGAAATAAAGCTTATTCAAGCTTCAATATAGAAGAGCATACCCAATATGGTAGCCATATAAGAATGAAGATAGAGAAGCCACTACAACATGCCGCAAAGATCGCCGCCAAGGTTTTGCATTCGGTAAACGCACTGAAGCTTGAAATAAAACTTTTTATGTTAGTGATATCATTAGAAGCCAATTTCTCCACAGGAGCTATAATAATTTCAAATGGAAAATAGATGAAGAAAATGAGATAGAAGCTAATTGTTTTCTGACCTTTTAACTTTATTAAGTACCTAAAGCCATGATTATAATATCTTCCGATGTTAATTACTGTATGTATATGCACAACAATCTTTCCGTCTCAAATTAAAAATTTGCAAGCTTGTAAACGGAATGGATCATCAAAATGTGAGCACAATTTCTAAACACATGCTACTAAAAAAATAGACATTCGTATAGTAGACATAAATAATCATTACTATATATACTCAAAAAAGAAGGGAGTAATGTTCCATCAAGGACGTCATGAGCACACATATATAGACATAATATGATGTTATGAAGTTAGTTTACTGGAATTTCTGAATAATAAATATTATCCATTTTAAAGTACCCATTTCCATTTTTACAGTCTGTGCTTAAATCATATATTATATGGAAATATCTTTCTCTCTGATAATTTGTGGGAGCATTTAAGTATAAAATCAATAAACCCAAGTTTTCTAAATGAACAGGATGATTGGAATGCTCAGAAATTCAACAAAGTATGAATACATGAAGAAGATAACAAAAGCAGCAAGGTACCTGAATTTTCTTCTTTTCCATGCCCAATTATGTAATCTCTGGATGCAACTCGCTGCCGTCCCCGCATAGCGAAACAATTAAAATCTTTTCCAGAAACCTAGCAAAGGGAGTAAACTCTACACAGGCTTCTGCATCACCGGATTAAGAAACATCAATAAAAAAACTCATCATTGCAATAGCAGCATGGCAACATCAACTACCTCAGGGATCAATCAAAACAACAAAGTTACATAAATTTTTCTAAGGCTTCAGCAATGATCAGTATCACAAGAACAAGAAACAGCAATCGAAGAGACTCACTAGTAGTTAACAAAAACAACACAGCAAAATTAACTAAAAAAAAATTGCAAAGTTTTTCTCAGATCTAACAACTCCAGAACTTCATTTTTTCTGTTCACACGGGGCTCTTTAAGATTTATTCTCGATGCACATTGTTACTTCCAAGAAAATAGGAAGGAACTGAAACTCCACTATCGATGATTCAGTTCAAAACGGTTCTTTTTTTTTACTTTCTTTTTTTATAAAATAATAAAATCGCATAAAAGATCAAGAAGCTTCTTCTCTCACCACGATCACAGAGAACACTGAAAGTTGAAAAACACACAAAAAAATGCACTAATCACATGCTTCACGTAAAGAAAGAGACTTGAAAAGTGGTTACCTTAATTTGTTGTGTGGCGAAAGAATGTGGAAAATGGCGTGTTGAAATGCAGCGAGAGAGAGATGTAATGGAATTGAACCAGAAAATGTGAGAGTGAAGTGTTTTGTGGTGGTGTTATGGCTGTTGAAGGCGAAGACACGTGGCAGTAAGGGACGCAGTCTTGGTGCATATTATGGGAAAAGCTCCCATTGATTCTGCACTAAGCAAAATAAATAACTTAATAAAATAAATAAATAAATATAAAATGTCGATGATTTCCACATGATTTTACTTTTTGTCTCCTTAAGGAACGTTATATACTTATATTATATTCATATGTTTATTTACTTATTTATTTTGATATTCTAGGTTTGTTTATATTTATATCATTGTCTAAGGTGTGATGCTACTCGCTGGCTATATCGCTATCTGATAGTCATATATATGGTTTTAGATTGATTTATTGGTATTTAGGAATTTGAATCTTCTAAAGAAAGTTGTACAGTGCAAAAATGAAGAATTGTTTCATTTAAATGAGTAATTATTAGTTTATTACTATGTGTAGTTCAATTAAAATAATTGTTTTCAAATTCATTCTCCAATAGTTAATGTAATAAATCTACCAATATTTTTAGCTTTGTATATATATCTGTGTGGTCCAACATGATGTATATTATTTAGATGTGTGGCGCAGCCGAGGCCTGGGTCAAATGGCAATGTTGTTTGTCTCTCAGAGAGCTGCACTGGGTTCAAATCATCGTTGAAGAATATTGAATCATTTGTGTGTACTCCCATGTAATGTGTGTGAGTGGATTGTGTGTGTGTAATGCATGGGTGTAAAGCCTAAGATTGGGGCCGTCCAATCTACTTGACCAAAAAAAAAAAATGTGTGGTAGCACTTGAGGTATGGTATCTAATTCTAAGAGGCAGAGGCATGGAAATTTGGCCGAGATTTGCATGTGCTTGCTTACATTTGCACATGCATCTTCATTTTGTTGCATGAAATGGGTATTGTCTGCAGCGTAGTTAAGATAACTAATATGTAACCCAAAAAAATTCTTTATCTTCTGATTATTGTAAGAAAAGAGATCTAATAAAAAGATAACTACCAACAAACATAATCAATATGACATGATTTATTTAATGACTACAACCAAGGAATTATATAATCTATTTATCAGGCACAAGTGAAAAAGAATATAATATCATCAAATATTCAAAGGATTGTATATGTACATGTATAACCATATTCAAAATTTTCCAATCACACAATTCCCACCAAAAAATAGTAATTATCTATTTATCTCAACCAGAAGATACATGTTTAAATTTGATAATAGATTAGCTATACAAAATTCTGCAAATAAAAAAAAAAACAAAATTACATTTATTTTTATTCCCCATTTCTTTTCTTGTAAGAATACAAGTTACACTTTTGACAAGGGTGACTTTGAATAACTATGGCCAAGAGAGAATCAAGATATAGAGCATGCATTAATCTTCAATTTACAGCTAAGCTTTCTTACAGCTCAGTTAGCCACTATTTATGAACTCATCCTTTGAATCTGTAAACATGAATAGCAAGGGTAAGAATTCCAGAATGGCACAATAAAAGAAGTGATATTTTGTACTAAAGTATTCCATCCATTCCATACTAAGAATCATTTTGACTTTTCTGTTACATTCATAAATCTACTAATCTAGATATATTGTATCAAGTGTATCAATATATGAATGTACTAAAAAATGTACTAAAAAAGTCAGAACAACCATCAATATAAATGGAAGGAGTATTTTACAACATCTATTAGACTTATAAGAATCAATGAAGCGTTAAATGAGGATTTCAGTTACATTTCTGATGAATGTTATATACCTTACTAACAAGTAAGTTGACTTGTTCTCTGTACATTTCCTTCAAGTCCACGATATCCGCGCGAAGTTCCTCCAGCTACATACACTCAACTTTTTAGATAAAAAGTAGTAATTCTTTTCTTTGTCAAAATACAAGCAGATATAACAGCTAAGATATAGAAAACTAAGTTTGAAACCTCTCTTCCTTTTCTTTTTCTTAAAATTTTTTTCTATTTGCATCATTTTACTTCAGGGCACATGTTAATTATTTTTCCTAGTTCTGTTGAGTAAATCAGTGAGAACAAAGTGGTCACCAATTGTTGTATCCAATCTTGACCATCAGTGCATGGTTATAGTTATACAGTCCAGAATTCATGTTCTCATCTCTCATTGTCGATTTGTAGGCATTGCTCTCATGTGACACACTCCCTTTAAACAGGAGGATTTAAAAGGAAAAATAGAGAAGTTGCTATACAACCATAACATTGGCCGTAGTTAAAAAGCAAAAGCCGAAATTTGTCTAACAATTTTGTTTCAACGAAAAGCAAAAGTCGTAGTTAAAAAGTACCTCTTCATCACGTTCGCCCATCAACTCCAACGCAGCAGAGTGCCTCCTCCTCAGTGCATCTAGCTCTGCTCTTACACTAGGTAACATGGATGCCTCCGCGCGCAACTTTTCACACTGCAGCGAGTGTGCACAAATCATGCTTAACAACAACAGTACCAGTAAATTCTAAAAAAAAGCTCAGTGCCAGTAGATTCTAAAAAATAAGCTCAAACCAAACCCACCTGCTCCGTCATTTTGACCAATTCCTCAGACAGAGAATCACGAATAGATTCCATTGATGCCTGAAAGTTTTTAGATTGAAAAAATGCCATCAGGATTACTTGTTGGATTTAACAGCTTAATCTATAACAGGCATTATGACAAGTTCACGACAAAAAGGGAAAATAAAGTGGAGTGGAAGCTTTAGTTTCAAATATTAATTCAAGGAACAAAGGCAATGAATATTACCAATCGTGACATGTATGAAGCAAGTTCGTTCTCTTTCTGACGAAGTGCTGACTCAAAAGCACTGGGTGTCATGCTCCTCATATAGTAAGGACTCATGCCCTCTCCAGAGTTTCTCCTCTCGGAGAAACTCCCAGATGAGTCCAATGATGCTTGCAGAAAGTAGCTTTCTCCCATGCTTGCCAGCGAGCTTGACCTAGAGACTTTCCGAGACAGGTTGCCTACATAATAAAGTGTATCATAGAAAAACACCACAGACCAGCAATGTAAACAAGGGTAGAGTAAACAAACCATTCTCAAAGGCAGAATTTTGCTTTGTTGTCATTCTTTGATCGGATAATTGAGCAGAATGAAGACGAGAAGTCCTCTCCAGATCCAACCGAGCTGCCTTTTCTTTCTCTATCTCCTGCTGCAGATATTCTCTTTCCACCAATGCATCCTGTAACTCTTTCTTGTGTTTCTGCCTGAGTTCCCTGATCTCTAGCTCAAGCCTTCTTACACGACCTTCTTGGGTGTCGGCATCCTCCTTTGAAGCAAGGTACTCCTGCCTACTTTCTGCCGCTCTTTGTCTCTCCTTTTCAAGTGTCCTATTTAACTGAGTCTGTTCGGCTCTAAGACATGAAATCTGTAGTTCATTGCAAAAGTAAGTCACATTTATGTAAGATCACCATTATAGACATAATTTCACTCAATAAGTGAGAGAACCTGAGCATCAAGAACATTGATTCGGGACAAGGTTTGAGATAAGCGTTCATTCACCGAACGCTCACGTTCCTCGGCGGCGGCAGCTTTAGCTTCTGCTTCCTGTGGAGTAAATAGGAAAAGATAAAATAATAAACAATAATATCAAAGGGGATAATTCCACATTTAACTCAAGAAAGTATTTTAAGGACCTCAAGTCTAGAACTGAGATTTCTTTCAACAGCAGCCCAAGCTTCTGCCTTTCTGGAGTTTGCTTCCTGTTATCATGGTGAATTCTAGTCAAATACAGATTGCATGCAAATGAACCAAATGATGAATAAAAAGAAATCTTGAATCACATATGTAACTGTTTATTTACCTGCATGGCTTCAATTTGCCTCAAAAGTGGCCTTGTGGATTCTGGAACTTGCATAATCAGTTCCTCGCACCGTCTTTCACTTGCCTAGATAAAACAATAAACAAATTACGCATACTGCAAAAGCAGCAGTTAAGATGCTACACCATAAAGAAAACCGGGAAAAGCAGCAATCAAAGTTAAACAATTTAAGCACATTAAGAAAGCAAGAGAGCACACCTGGTAGCGCTTTTTAAGATCCTCAATGTCTTTGCGGAGCATATCTTCTTTGAAGATTGCCTAAAAATGGATTAAGATGCTAAAAACCTTAAATCGAGATCCTGGATAGATATCAACTTGGTATTAAAAAAAAAACACCAAACAAGCAAACCTGTTGATCCTTTCTAGTTAAGGTTTGCCTTAATTCTTCAAGAGCCTGGACCAGAGCAGATTCACGATCCTCAGCCTCTCTTAGACGATTCTCTAGTTCAGTTCTTGCTTCATTGTTGGCACGTGCCTCTGCTAATGCTTCAGCCTCCTTAGCAGCTGCCAAAGCATTACTGTAATATTCTTTCTGTGTTGCAAGCTCTGCTTGATGCTTCTCCATTGTTTCTTGTAACAAATTCTCAGTAGCCATCTTGTCCCTTTTGATACTTTCTACTTTATTCTCTTCTGCCTGGATTAACAGCAATTAAAGAACCGGTAGACATTAGCATTGTCACAATTTTTGCTAAAAAAAAGTTAAGGAACTGGTAGCACCCCATAAATCATAAATATCTTTTATAAAAGTTATGGCTGTTCAAAAACTACATGGAGTAAGACAGGACTTCATTTAGATTAATTATATCATAGAGGAAACATTTGGCAAGGGGACGAAAAACCAGAAGAACTAAGCTCAAATAGTAAAGTTCAAGGAATCAGTTCTATACTATAGATATAATGCATGAAATTTGTATCTCTAGAATTGCTTGCTTATTGAAGATACTTAAACCTATTCAGATCATTACAAAGGTAATAAAAATTTCAAGAAAATTTTTCATCGTCCAATTACCTGAAGTTTAGTAGCCAAACCTTTCTTCTCCTCCTCAAGTTCTCTAATCTATATTTTTAAAAATAAATAAATGAAACATTGATTAGTTGATGTAGGAGCAACAAAATATGAATTTTTAGAAAAAACAAATGCAGCAAGTAGGCTGCATACCTGAGCCCTTAATTTCCTAATTGTCGATTCTTGAATAGCCTGCTTTCTGGAAAGCTCTTCACCTGAGATGAGATACATTCTAACATAAAAAGGGACCTCTAAGATATCCAATTGTAACTACAATAGAAATGTCCCTCAAATATATTATTCATTTGTCAACACAAGATAAGAAAATTTAATACATTGCATATGGAAATTTTAATTGGATTTTTTTTTATTTATATATTACAGTGGAGGGCACTAGGCCCAAAAGGAAAAGAAGACTGAACAGATCAAATTTTAATTGGATTTAATTTGATCTTGATCAAATTTACAAACGCCATCAAACAAGACAGTGCCACTTATTTCAAAAATGAACTCAAAGCAGGGAAGAATTCCAAATATTAAATTCAAGTTGAAAATGTCCAACTGCCCTACCTTCTGCCATAACTTGAGTAATTATTTCATCTTTTTCCTTCAAGAGAGCAGCAGCATCACTTCTTTTATTCTGCTCCCGTCGAAGCGTATCCCTTTCCTTCGTGAGAGCATACACCTGTGATTATTCATATACAATCAATAAAAGCTTTGATAAATCATAACCAGTCATTTGCAGCATATCTTATTGATAGCTATGGCTAAAAGGTAAATTATAACTTTGATAAATTTAAATTCATACAAATTATTACCCAGTTACCTTTCTCTCAAGAGTTCCAACCTTCTGATGGTATTCCTCTCGCAAATGCTCCATCTCTGCATCATTGGATTTTTTCTGTTCCACGATCATCAACAATTGAATATAAACAGATCAAACTTCAAAGGGAATCAGAAGCAAAAAAAAAGATTGGGGGGGGGGGGGGGGGGGGAAAGAAGATATCCAAAAGATTAAAACAAAATACTTCATCAGATCTGATAATGATATAACAAATAACATATGTAGAAAAATTTGAATGGCTTTTACCAATTATCTCCATTGAAGGTTTTTTTTTTTCGTTTCCCACAGTATCCCTAAACCCGGCAAGCCAAGGACTAATTTGTCACAGATCTGAGCTACATTTTAAGGTTTGCCGCTGACCAATGAATTGCTGCATGCACAAGGCGGGATTCGAACTCCCAACACTTGCTTAAGCGGACTAGTGAGCTAACTACTAGACCAACCCAAGTTGGTTTTTTATGCAACTATAACCGAGTGGTCAAAAGCACTTTTATACTTACAATTTACAAAAGTAAAAGAAACAAACAAAAATGTGTAACAACTTTAGAGAGATCAAGCATATGAGAAGCACAACAAAACATGAGATAGAGTATTTCACAGCAGATTAGACAATTAGCATGCGTATTAGACAATCGCATGAAAAAACAGTTAAATGCACAAATAAATGTAAGGACTAGCAAACCATATGGAATGGATGTATCAATGAGAAGATTGAGCATTAAAAATCATAATATCATGCCAGGAGTTAGGTGCCATAAAAAGGAACTATACCTTTAAATCCTGAATCACGCCTTTTAAGTGTTCATTTTCATTCATTAATTTTGCAATTTCGTCCGCTTTAGCCTGAAAGAGAATTAACAAAAATTTCAAGATTGCAGAATTGTAATAAAATGTGAAAACACAATAATGTCTGCAAAAGATTAACATAGGAGTTTGAAATGTTGAGTAAACAGACCACCCATGCAGCTCCAATAACAGATGGAGAGATCCAATAAAAAGGCAAAATCAAATCATTTTAGTGATTCATGGAAACTCCACCTTGCTAGTGCTAGTAAGATAATTGTATCATCTATTCTTTTCTTTTCTTTCTTTTTTTATTTCTGTTGTAAACATTGCAACATCTTTAGCTAGCTGAAATCAGATGTTATCCCTTGATAGGCTACGTCAAGGGTACACATCCATGTTTGGTAGGCTAGCCAGTCCATTAAGAGGTTAAAAAAATTCAAGAATAAGTGAGAGGGGGTTTAAATTCAAGTTTTTTTTTTTTTTTCTATACCGAAAATTTTAAAAATTTCAATTCTAATGTGTATCACATAACATGTGGAAAAATAAAATATTGAATTTGTCCATTTTCAATTTGATTAAAACTTAACTATCTGACTACCATTTAATAATCTTCATCATCATGTGTAATCCAATGTATATTCAGAAAATTAAAATGAAATGTGCATCAGAAAATCCTTTTGCACTATCATGATTATGGGCAGAAATACCTGAGCTTGCCTGGCAGCACCTTGAAGTGCAGCTTCCATCATTTTCATATCCCTCTTCAGCCTCTCCACTTCAAGCATAGAATCTGAGACAGACATATTTGTAACAGACTGCAAATGCTGCTCTCTAGTGTCAGTTTTGACATCATTGACTTTATGATATACTTCCTTTGCTTCATGAGTTGCTTCATTTTCATGCAAACTTAATTCAGATACCACCTCAGAAGATTCATTTGATGGACTAAAGCTGGACAAAATTTCAATATGTGAATGCCTGGCAGCATCATTTTCCTCAACAGCCATAGCATGTGCAACAGAAGTATCAGCCTTGTCTTTTTTGTCGCTATCACCTGATATCTCAGGTTGAATGGAAGAAACTCTCTCCACACTTTCTTCTGCTTGCACCCTCTCTTCTTGACTTTCCTCATTTGCCTCCACTTGATTTTTTTGTTGCACATCACTCGTACCTTGTGACTCACCAGGATCACTCGTACTACCCTCAACTTGATCCTCTCCAAGATTAACAGGCATGGGTTGCATTGACAATAAACTCTCGGTAGTTCTCGCTTCGGCAATCTCATTTTCTTGATTAATGACAACAGGATCAGGATCCAAACTCTTAGCATGCTGGATGTTGAGTTCAGACAAATCCACAGGCATCTCAGGTAGTTGGTGTTCTTCACTTCCATGGTCCAAATTCTGAATAGTTGTTCCATCTGCTAATTCTTTCCGCTCACCATCTTCTACTTCTACTTTAAGCACTTCATTCTTTTCCAAGACAGTTGTTTCGTCAGCTGTGGCATGGGTTGTGTTTTCATCTGCAGACTCCATCTGTTCACCACCTTCTTCTTCTACCTTCTCTGCTTCATTCACTTCTTGAACAGCGGTTTCTTCAGTATTGACAACGGCTGTGCTATCATTTTCAAATCCTTCAGTTTTCTCAGCAATAGTGGTGTCTTTTTTCTTATCGGTGATTTCTTCAGTAGTAACAACGGCTGCTTTATCATTTTCCAATCCTTCCTTTTCCTCAGCGACGGTGGTTTCTTTTTCCACACCAGTGGTTTCTTCAGCAGTATCAAGGGCTGCGTTATCATTTTGGAATCCTTCTTTTTTCTTGGAAATAGTGGTTTCTTCAGTAGTAACAATGGCTGCATTATCTTCTTGGAATCCTTCTTTTTTCTCACCAAAGGTTTCTTCAGTAGTAACAAGGGCTGCATTCTCGTCTTGCAATCCTTCTTTTTCCTCAGCAACAGTGGTTTCTTTTTTCTCAGCAACAGGTACATCATCTGGAGACACCGGTTTATCCAATGATTTCTTAGGTTCAGATTCTTGTTGAGGGGATTCTAGTTGTTCTGATTTTTCATCAGTGTTTTCCTCACCATTATTCCCCATAAATGCCATAACAGGATTAAACAATGCTTTTGGATCTCGGCGTAAAGTCCATGACCCTGAAGCTGAAAGACATACAATTTCCAGAAGTAGAATCAGTGCAAAAGATTCCTACCAAAAGCAAGCACATTGCATTTCAAAATTCAATAATATCATTGATCTTAACATTACTACCAACACTAACCAGCAAACTCTGCATCTACTTATTATCTCAATTATGAAACTCCCATGTCATCATAGGAACCCCATTCGGACAGAACACATAGAGCAGTGCTTGGAACTTGAACAATGCAAATAAATTACCTTCATTGCTGGATTCAGAATTCTCCTCAAGCCCGAGAGCACTATCGAAATTCTTCTCGATATTCTTCACACTCTCCTGAAGCTTATTCACCGCTCCCGCCAAATCCGGGAAGCTACGCCATGTGTTGTTCGTACTAAACCACGCCATCTCTGCCGCTGAAACCAAAACAAAGCCTACACATTATGCACATTGCCAGTTACAAACACAGACACTTCTCCAATTGCAATTTCAGATTAAATTCCAATCCAGTTATGCACATTACCATTCAAAGAACAACCACTTCCACAATTTCAGTTTCAGATAAAACCCTCCCCATAATGCACATTACCAATTCAAAAACGCACCACGTTCTTCAAATTTCAGATACCAGAAAATGGAGAACATCAAAATAACACAAACAAATTTAAAAAAAATGGAATCTAAATCATGTAACTCATTGTATAGCCATGAAAATTGGTAAAAGAAAGACATTGATGAATGCTGAGAAATTTAATTCATAAAAAAGAAACAAACCTTAATGAAGCGAGTGCGTTGGATCCAGGGAATCAAAACATAGTATCAAAAATTGAACTTGTTAAGCTTCAACGCATTATTGATCAGCACTTTCATTTACAACAGAAACATTTAAAATCTGTACATAACATCTATTTTCCTTTGGTATTTTCTGGAAAAAAAAAAAAGGGAAAAACATAAATTGTGGGGTAAAAATGAAGCAAAATAAAGTGCAATTTTTTTTTTTTGGAGGGTATGTAATTGGAGAACGCGGGTTCGATTTTTGTTTCTTTGATGAACTCTGCAAAATAAAAAACTATGGCGTTATGCGCTTTTTTTCGGTTCTGACTGTAGGTATCGCTTTGCAATGCAATCAATTTTTTTTTTTTTCATTTCTCAATTTAAAAAATTAAAATATTTGGTGGGTGAAATTGTTAGGGGAAAAAAGGTTACACAACCTCTCATTTTCTATATATAATTATTGGCTTAAATATATTTTTTTATATATAAATGATGAACTTTGATTTTAGTCGTTTTTAAGATAATATTTGGCTTTAATATTAATCCTAGAAAATTATGATAAATTAGTTTCAGGAGTTCAGACTATTATATATAGAAGGATTTGAAATAAATTGTCCCAATTTTGAATATGTTTATGACAAACATATTATTTGAAATATTTGAACCAAATTCAATTATCAATTATTTTTATATGTTTCAAAATAAAAGTTCCCAATATTTTTTAGAAATTAAAACATATTTAAGTACTTTATTTTTGTATGAAGTGATATTATAATTTTATATTGCCATCTTCTGAAAAGTATTAAATTTAGAGTTTAATATTGATGCATATGAAATCTGGAATTTTGTCGTTTAAAGGATAAAATAATGGAGTTCTAACTTTTAAGATATCAACATATCCGGTGTAACGACCAAACATTATATTCCTTATATAGAATTTTATATAAAATATTTTCATACTCACAAGCATAACTTTTATATTACTTACACAACCAAAAGATGATTATAAAAGCATGAATTTCTCATAGAAAAATAAGGGTTGATTAGTTAATGAATAAACATTTGGAATAATACTACTAGCATGGAATAACTATATTTAAATGCGTTCTAAGTATCTTTCTTTCACAGGGACAGCTTGATTTGAAAATCACATGCAATTATCTATGACAAAATTGGCCTTAAATTTGTGAGTGCATATATACATGTTATATTAGTTCACACTTCACCATATTTTTTGGATTATTTTAGGGGGCGAGATGCGAAAGGATAGTTAGATATAACTCTTATTAATGAATTATCTATCAACATAATTTATGATAAAAACATGATTTATTTGATCTATGTAGAAAGGTGATCTCACCCTTCCTATTTAAGTGTTTCCGGTGAAAAAGAAGCTTAAGCAAATAGATGCAAGCTTTAATTCATTGATGTGTAACACATTGATCATTCACCCTACAAACAAGACCCTTTCTACAATTCTTGCTGCATCTTTTCACCCAATCCTCCAACAGAAGAACTTTTACAGCAACTCGTAATCTACACTTAAAATTGCAATCTACAGGAACATTTTGGAAGCACAAATTACTGGCCCAAAATATCTGATACTGACTTGTTCAGGATTCTAAAGAGCTCTTCCCTGTGTAAGTAAAAAGCATTCAAATGAAATTGCTTGCAAATTAGGTACAATACTAGCCAATTTATTGAGATCTCTGTCACAAAGGACAAGCAAAAAAGATCCGATTTAAGAAAGTATTGTAGGGAAAAAAATCATTAACCACTATAATTGAGACAGGTTAGTCTCTTTACAAGGTAGCTTTAATCATCAACCAATTTTGCATGGTTATAATTAGTCCTTTGACGTAGATTTGGACCAATGCTATTAATATTATGATGTAGTCAATATCAAGATGAAGGTGAGCAATAATACTTACCTGTCGGGCTTGAACAAAAGATATCGATATGTAAACCACTGAAATAAAAAGAGAAGTTTATATTACTATACAACATTAAGCACATTAAGAATATAAATAGAGGATTCAATCTGTAATCACCTACCGCAGTAAATAGTATCCCAATTAATTCTAGTGCAGTAGGGATAATTGGTAATTTGTCAACAGCCTATGTACAAAATTCACAAAGGCAAAAACAATATTAGAATGCTGCAAATAATATTCAATAGACAATCTCCCTATATTTGAAAACAAATGTCACTTTGACTAATTTGATACTCAAAATCAACATATCTAGATACCATTTGTGTTAAGATACTTTGACAAAAGAATATATTGTGAACTGGCTCAAGAGATGTTTGTCTGGATCATGATATCTCAATGATCAAGTTAAATACTTAAATTACCGTGATCAAATTTGCTGATGCCCAAACTGCTACTACAGCTGAAAAGCCTAAACCAATTAGTCCCAACCGGTCCTCAGGTTTATCCCACTGTTTTTAAATGAAAAGGGGAAAAAAGACAGTCATCAACTTATTTGTATGGTCCACTTTTCTATCCTTTGAAAGAAAGACAAGAGTGGAAGGAGAAACTCACAACATTCTGAACCGTCTTGAAAACAGTAAGAGTAGTAGAAGATTCAGAACTATCTCCAGAAGCCTTCACAACAAAAGCAGTATGGTTTCGTCTCTCTACGAAATAAAAACAGGCAAAAAAAATCGAATCCGGAATACAAAAACAGTGATAAAATGCATCAGCAGAAGTTATAGGTATCAAATGAAAGATGGGGAATGATGATGACTAGGACATAGTTACAATTGATCCGTAGACACAAAAGTTCAAATGTAATCTTAATGTGCATTAAAATCACACTTTAAAATCACAAATACAATAATAATCTTTTAAACTGAATCCAATCCAGTACAACATCTTTGATGAATTGTACATATAAAAACTACAGTAAAATGATAAATAAACCCCTGAGAATTTCCACTTTAGGCAGTTTAGGGTCTAGAGTTTAGGATAAAAAATCTTAATTTGAACTAACTTATCTACGTTTGTTATCCTAGAGAACTTTATTGGTACTTTTTCTTCTCTTCAGGACTAATCTGTCTGAAATGTAAATCCTCGAGTTTATTTGTCATTTTACTATAGAATCTATTTCAACCAAATTTTATGATGGAAATATTCTAATGGTACATTGTGTTATTACTTATTAGACAATTTGATTTCTTTAAAAAAAAAAGTTATTCAATTGGACTTATACCAAGTTACTAACTACACTTTAAATAAAATAAAAAATTAAAAAATTAGAAGGAAAAAAAAAACCTTAAATCAAAGCTTAAAATTGAAGAATTGACAATCACTGAAGAAATCAAACTTTGCAGACGCACAGTGCATGTGGGGAAAAAATTCAACTTAGAAATTAAAAATAAAATAAATACAAACAAGTAAAAAGGGTTACCAAAAAGAGGAGGAGAAAGGGGGAAACTATGCATGGTCACAGCATGTGATTGTCGACCATGAACCAGCAACGGTGGTAGCAAGCTTGCAACAGTGGAAGCCATTTCCAACTCCAAAGTGCTACCACAAACCTGAATCATCGTTATTAAGAAAAAATAAATAAATCAGATAGTTAGTTCGTCTTTTAGTGAAACAAAATTTGAGGAAAATCAAAAGAAAGTTAGATACCAAAAGCAAAATTGTTTACCTTTGGAACAGTACACTGCTGCAAGATGAGTGCCACTGAGTTGAGAGTTCGGAGACAGGGACTGAGAAGTGAGAACCACAATATTCAAAGGCAAGCAATGTGAACCACAAAAAAGATATCGAAATCAAATAAAATAACTTTTCTGAAAATAAAAATTCTCAATTTTGTTGACTTTTCTGTGTTTTTGGGTCGGAAGTTCTGTTTTTTGGCCATGTTCTTTATGGGCCTTAGGCCTGTTTTCATATAAAAAAATACATGGACCAACTTAATCGAGTGGCCAACTCACTCGTCCAAGGTTCGAATCACGTCTTATATATAGACCTTTAAATAAAGTTCAAATTCGCAAAAAATTAATCCTTTAGGCTGCATTTGCTTACAATAGGAATACAAAGACACAAAATTTGACAGATGAAATATGAATAGAGATATTGTGTCCAGAGACTGAATTAGTATACTGTGTACCCATCCACAGGAAACAGAGACACAATTTATTTTTTTATTTTTTCTTTCATTATTCTTATTAATTTTTTATAATTATATTTTTTATTATTATATCTTTTTTCTCAAATTTTTTAAATAAAAAAATAAAAATAAATTGAATTTTCATAGTTTGTTCTAGTATATTATAACGGAAAAGCTCTGCATACAAGCCATTAGGGCTTGTATGCTTTACAAGTTTATTAAATCATAAATTTAAGATACTCGCTCCTCCAGCTACGTTGATTACACGCGCTATATAATATGTCGCGTATATCTAACTTCCAAATTTAAAATATTTGTTTCCTTCTTCGTTTTCGTTATTTTGAGATTTGGTTCTTCTTCTTCTCGCGCGTTTTCCTCATTCTTCTCCATCGATCTTTTCCTCTTCTTTTCTCACTGGTATGTTCTTCGTTTACGTTCTCTTTTTCTCTCTCTGCAACTCGAGCTTCGTTTTCTCTCTTGATTTGTTGTTTTCTGAAATCAAAGTTCGAACTCGTTTTGAAGATAATGGATCCTTCAAGCTCAGATTCTGCGCTGAATCCAGGCGATGTGGATTATGAATTTGAATCTAACGAAGTTCCTGAGGTTTGATTTACAGTAATTTGTATAGCATTGTGTAGTTTAAAAATTGCTGAACATTGTTTAATTATCTGGAATTTATAGCAGACGCTCGGGTGTAGATCAATCTCTTCTTTGGGTGTATTTTAGCTATAAGTGTGGGTGTATATACACTTTACTGGTTTTTTTTATTTTTAATTGAGTTGTTGTTGTTCAGTTGAATTATATGTATTATATCAGACATGATTGTGTGTGTTTTTAGTTTTTGAGATGGTGTATTCTGCAGTCTGTGTATTCACAGTTTATGGCTTTAAAGGTCATTCTGTAGTTGAGTTGTTTCGGTTCGGGTGTATCATATAAGACATGATTGGGTGTATTTGTATCATATCTATGGGTGTATTCACAGTTCTGACACGGTTTATTGTGCAGCCTCTCTCTGTTGTTGATGACGAGCTTGTTCCAAAGGTCGGAATGACCTTTAGGACCCTTGAAGATGCCAGAAAATTTTACAGGAACTACGCCAAGGCTGCAGGTTTCTCTACAAGAGTTCGGTGCACAAATAGGAAGGGAAACGAGATTAAGAATCAACTGATTACATGTAGCAGAGAGGGAAAATGGAAATCTAAAATATCTCCAACCGAGAAGACCAATCCGACAGCCGGTTTAAACTGTCCTGCAAGAATTTATATACACACATTGAAGGATGTCGGTGCTTGGATCATTTCAAAGGTTGTGCTGGATCATTCACACCCCTGCTGTCCAAGCAAAGCAGAGATGCTCAAACAGCACAGGGAACTAAGCATGTCCATTCGTCGTACGATAGAGAATAACGACGAGGCCGGTATCAGACCAAGCAAAACCTACCAATCATTTGTTGCGGCTGCCGGGGGTCACCGCGAGTTAAATTTCATCGAAAATGACGTGAGGAATTACATTACCAGGGAAGTGCGAAATGTTTCCGAACAAGAAGATGCAAAGGAATTCGGGAAATATTTATTAAGGATGAAAGAGAAGAATCCGAATTTCTTTTTCGAGCTCCAACTCGAGGAGGATCAATCGATTAAGCTGGCCTTTTGGGCCGACGCAAGAAGCAGAGCGGCCTGTGAGTATTTCGGAGAAGTCATTTCATTCGACACCACCTACAATACAAACAGGTAACAAACTGTCCCTTTTTATGATGCTAAATTAATTTATTTTTACTAATCCGCAGCAGAGGTGTATATTGGCTATGTCATTGGGTGTATTCTAAGCATTTGTTGGGGTGTACCTAATGATTTTGCATTCTGGACCATGGCAATTCGTTTTAGGTATAATTTGGTCTGTGGTTCTTTTGTCGGGGTGAATCACCACGGCCAGTCAACACTTCTCGGATGCTCTTTGATGAAGAACGAAGAAATTGAATCATTCAAATGGTTATTTCAATGCTGGCTTCGTTGCATGGGAGGAAACGCTCCGAAAGGGTTTCTCACCGATCAGTGCGCATCAATGAAAAGGGCTTTAGAGGCCTGTATGCCAACAACAGTTCACCGCTGGTGTATTTGGCACATCATGAAGAAGATTCCAAGCAAATTAAACGGGTACAAGGCACACGCCGATATCGAACAACAAATGAGCCATGTTGTTTGGAACTCTCACAGCAAAGACTCATTCGATAGGAATTGGAACGATTTTCTGGTGAATTTTGGTCTTGCGGACAACAAGTGGCTCTCAGGTAATGTGTTTTTAAAATCTGCAGCAGAGGTGTAAATTGTACTATCTCTCGGGTGTATTTTACTGTGTGTGTTTGGGTGTATTATGCAGATCTGTACGAAGACCGTCACATATGGGTTCCTATCTATCTGGACCACCACTTCTGGGCAGGGATGAGAAGCACACAAAGGAGCGAGAGCATGCATTCATTTTTTAACAAGTACATCACCCGTAACAGCTCGCTCATTCAGTTCGTCAAACAGTACGATAATTGCCTCGGAAGCAGGGAGCAAGCAGAGAGAGAATCAGATGCTGCAGATTTTCATACGGTCATACCATGTGCAACCAAATCCTCCATCGAAACTCAGTTTCAAGATGCGTACACCCAAGTAAAGTTTAGGGAAGTCCAAGCCCAATTCAGAGGAAAGGTGAATTGCATCACGAGATTAAAGAATTCCGCTCTAGGCTATTCAGTATACGAAGTCGGAGAACAAGTTTCCAGCTCAATATTGGACAAGTTCGCGGTTACCTACGACTCAGTTGCAGCCGAGGTAAAATGCCAATGCTTATTATTCGAGTCGAGAGGGATACTGTGCCGTCACGCACTAAGCGTGTTAAGCTTCGAACAAGTAAGCCAAGTGTCCCCTAGGTACATACTGGAACGATGGAGCAAGAAGGTAAAGAGGCGACACACACACATCAAGAGCAGCCACGACGAGCCACTGATGGAGCCAAGAAGCAAGAGGTTCGACCAATTGGTTTTTCGTTCGCAAAATATTTGCGAATTTGCCTCCGAATCGGAGGAGCTGACTGCAATTCTGCACCGTGCGTACGATAACGTCATGGCCGAGATGGAAGCAGTAAAAGCCAAAAGGAAGGGGACATCTTCTTTATCCCACGAAGACGCCAACTTGGAATCCGTTAACGAGCTTCAAAGCCCGCCAAGGATTCGAACAAGAGGACGTCCAAAAAACAGGCTAGGTTCAAAGCTGGAGAAACAGATTGCAAATGCCACAAAGAAGAAGAAGACAAAAGTTTTAAGCGAGGTAAATGTAATGTTCTTTAAATCTGTGGCGATTGAGTTTATTTTTCTAGTTAATTGTTTAGCTAATGCGTGAGTGTTATATTCAGATAAACCTGTTTGATGCTGCATCAGCGGCGCATTCAAGTAGCAGCCAATACCAGGGACAAGTTATAAATTATCAGTTCAGGGTACCAGCAGCAGGGGATAACTCTTTGGGTGTATAGTTATAGGGAGTATGGGTGTAAAATCCCTGTTACCTTTGGGTGTATTTTTGTTAATAGACAATTTACATATAGACACATATATAGATACATATAGAACAAAAGCTGTAAAAATTCACAGGTTATGGGCGTATATTTCAGTTGATGTTTTTTTTTCATATTTTAGTAGATGTAATTCATTCATTTTGAATACAGCACAGACAATTGGGTGTATATTTTTACTCAACCTCGGGTGTATTATTAGACTAGCGTTGGGTGTAACAATTTATAATATGCGTATGCTTTGATTTTTTTCTTTATGTTTTACCACCTGTACTACAGTTTTTGAATACATCACAGACAGTTTAGCAGCACAGATAGTTTAACTATGGGAAAAAATATACATTGAATAAATTGAATGGCAAACATTTACATCATTTGTTCAATTTACAAACTACCCAGTTTCTATATCCTCAGAATTAATCTGACAAAACGGACTCAATAATACAGAGGATGGCTTTGACAGTCTTATAGCACTACTCTCTCTAATTGCGTGATCTCTCTGTCTATTAATCTCACTGAATAGTATCCGGGAAGCATACTCCACTCTGTAGTGGTCCACCTCCTCCTACAATTAAAAAGTATGTTATGTTTAAACAGAAATATTAATTCAGTAAAGTAATACAGAGTTATATAGTTCTAAAGACAGTTACCTGTGTCCAGTTATCCCATTCATACTTCCCCTTTTTAATGTTTTCCGGCTCTATTAACTCAAGCCACTTCATTACGTAAATAGCGCAGTCATAGCTGAAAACGAAGAAAATAAATTAGAAATCTCATTTAGGAAAGTTTAAGGTTCAGAGTCACAAATCTATACCTTGTTTTTTGGCCTGAAATTTTAACATATGGGGCTTTAATTTCCTTCTCCTTCTCGCCTTTCTCGAGAGGTTTCCCCCTGGCATATGCTATCAATCTCGAAAATACATATCCCTTAAATACCAAAACAAGTCAGTAATACACCCGAATCAATGGACAAGATACACCCAATCGAATATGGAATATACACCCAACTCAAATTTCAAAATAGACCTATCTATTAAAGTAAAGAAGACAGAGGGAACTTACAGTGAATTTATTAAGCTGCTTTCTCTCTTCGCTTGGAGCTTTTTTGTGTAGCGGGTCAAGTATTTGACATTTTCGCGTTCTTGTATTTATTAGCCACAGCCACCAATGTCCCGAGTGGCAAACAGGAGCAAAAATCTGAAGGATTGCCACATTTCAACAGTCTGTTATTTTATTTGGCATATAAGTAAATAAGCGTACTAACAAATTTACGAAACAAAAACTTACATATGGATGCGAACTTAATTTTTTCCTATCTATGAAGGGAATGAAATTGGGGTAGGCTTCGACCCTGAATTCTCTGTTCGTTTTTGGAGATATGAATTCCCCCTTTGGGTGATCAGAAAGTGCCATGCTCTGCAAGAATTGCAATACAAGAAATGAAAACATGAAAATACACAACTTACACCCAATCTAAGCTAACAAATACACCCAAATCCATGCATAAAATACACCCAAAGTTCGTAGAAGTAACACTTACCACAATATCTGGGGGGAGACAGTATATTTGTGCATGAAACCTCTTTTCCTTTTTCTGGTTTAGGATGAGGCAGATGGCAGATACAACCTAGAAATCAATTTTAAATTAATAACCATTGCAGTTGACTTTGGTGTAAAAACATTAATGTTAGTCTAAAATTACCTGACATTCTATATCACTGTTTGCCTGGAGGGATGCAAGGTGCGTTCTCATCAGAATGTACTGTCCTTGGCCAGTCAGAGTGCATATCTCCTCAAACTCGTTAGTATCACCCTTTGCATCCTCCTTCAGTCTCGTCCCCCAGATGTAGCACTTTTCTTTCATATCATCCGGAATTTGATTTGTTCCCCCCGGTGTTTCAAACTTAGCAGAACTTTCTCCCCCAGTCTCCTTCCGAATTTGCGAACTTTCGTCTTTTCCCTTTGACGCACTGCTTGCTAACTTTTGGACCAAACTGTCCAATTGTTCCAGCATAGTTGCAGCTTCTGGAGATTTTTCCCTTTCTGTCTCCTGCGTCGATGCCCCCTCCTGGCTTGAATCTGTCAATCCAAGGCTGAATGATGGCATCGGCAGATCTGTTTTAGAAACATAGCTTGCTGTCCGTGCCATCATCAACAGGGCAGCAGCTTCCTCGGCGTCTGGATGACTGCATCATTATGTATAAGAATAATAGTAAGAATATACGGATGACAAGCAAAGATTGATTCTAGTCTAATTAACTTACATTTTTGTTGGAGCTGGGGGAAGCTTGGGTGTTGTTTCTTGATGTTGTTTGGGGGTTTCAGGAGTGCTGCACAGTTGCACAAAATCGATCAGGAAGAGTATACACCCAAACTCATAGCAAATATACACCCAAACCCTAAACAAATATACACCCAATACTATTTTCTTACGTTTCTCTAGCCCCTTCAATCTGTAGCATAGGGGTTGGTTCGGAATCTGCGTCAGTGGTTGTTTGCTGGGATGGCGGCACAAAAAATTGGATCGGGACTCTAAACAAGAATAAAAATGAAAGGTTAACAACGTATTTGAAAATAATAAGGTTATAAGGTTGAAATATTCTTGGATAACTCACATTGCAAGCGCTTCCGACGGCGTTTGTTCCCTAACAACCATGACATTCGAATCATCCGGAGTCAACCTAAAATACACCCAAAGAAGGTCAACAAATACACCCGAACAATTCAAAAAGAAGACGGACTTTGTTTTTTGAGAACTTACATACTTGCAGTTTTTGCTTTTTTTTGCTGCCTTTTTTTTCTCGAATAAAATAATAAAGGGCTTTTTTTTCTAAAAAAAATACATACAAAATTAGAAGTAGAAATTATTAGAAGAACAAAAGTAACGGTTATTTGAAAGAGAAATTACATGCTCTATGATGGCTGGTTTACACTACTCTGTTCTGTGCGTCCTTGAGAGGAAGGATCATCACTTCCCAAGTTCACAGCCGGTAGTCTAAACAGATATCATGTTATTCAAAACAAATATACATCCAACTTAGTTATAAAGATACACCCAACTTGATGCACAGAATACACCCATATTGTTTCACAGAATACATCCAAATCACGATAACAAGATTTTATTAAATAATAAAGCTTCTTACGTTTCAGAGGACACATAGCGACCTTCTGTCGATCGCAGGTCAGCCTGGTTGTCCCTGCGAAACAAGATACAATTATTAACAAACAAAAGACACCAAAATCTCAAATACACAGCACAGCAAGACATACCCCTCTGCAGCAGATTTTTGAACGTTTTCCCCTAGCAATTCATCGAGTTCGTCACTCGATATTTCATATGTCTCACTACATTCATAAAATAAGACGTTAACAAAGATAATAACGATGATAGACCGTAGGATAGTTTACGAGGTACTGTACCCGTAAAAGTATTGATCTTCTTCAGGAGGTGAATCCTCCACAACTACTTTTTTCTTTTTTTGTGGTGTTCTGGGTGGAAAAAAAAAACAGTACCAATCAGAAATAAAAAATTAATTTTATCACAGAATATTAATGAAAGAACTGCTTACTCTTTTAGAGTTGTTTTTGTTTCTTTCTTTTTCTTCTCCTTCTCCGCAGGAGATGATTCTTCGCTCCTATAAGTCAATAAAAGACACCTCAATTAATACACAAAATCTTTATAACGAAGCCAAAAGAAAGGAGTAATAATTTCAGGACATTACTCGTCACTTGATTCAGATTCAGATTCTGAATCAGAATCTGACTCCTCTTCCCTCTGCTTTCTTTTTTTTGAGTCCATTCTGCAGGCAAACAATCATCATTTACAACATATTAAAAATACACCCAATTCAATTCACGAGACACACCCAACTGAGTATACAATATACACCCAACGCAGCAAACGAAACACACCCTGCTTAATAAACTACATACACCCAACGTGGACAAACAAAATACACCCAAACCCAAAAAGAAATTACACCCAAGTATGGTACTTACTTTTTCCCCTTTTTGACGGGGTGTTTAACTCCCGAATCCTCCGAGTCTTCTTGAGCCTCAGACTCAGAGGTAGAAGTGTCACTGTCGGTAGTTTCTGTCTCCGAAGACGATGTTGAGCTCGCCTTCCTTTTTTTTGTTTTTTTTATTTCCTGTTCTTTTTGTTTTTTTTTCTTTTTTTCTCATTTTTTCTTTTGTCTCTGCCAAATTCAGAATCCCCTGAAACATGAGATATTTTAGTTAGCACCATTCGGGTAAATAAAGTACACCAACTTATTATGATTACTCACCAAAGTTTCCTCTCTCTCTTCATTCATTCTTTTCACCAACTGCTCCTTAGTCCAGTTGGCAATCCATGGCTTTGGTGGTCTTTCACCCCTGTTGTTGCGTTTGTTTTTTGAAAGGTGAAAGTAGATTATCATCAGGGCGAAGAGGCAGCCATTGATTGCCTTCTTCTTCTTCTCCTGGTAGTCTGTTATGCCCCTGATCATGAAGGTCAAGACATGCCCCCCCCCAATTTCTCTCCTCTATGCCCTCCATATTAAAAATCGGGACCAGGTGCACCGGCGATATTTTGTTTATCGTCGTTGGCAAAAGGAACGCCATCTGTATGTAGAGGATGAATATCCTCTTGAACATCAGGCGTTCCTCTTCGTTGCCAACGCCGATTTCCATCATTTCATCGGTAAGACTTTTGAGGGTCTTACCCTGGAATCTTCTATAAATTATTTTGTCAGATTCAGAAAGTTTTTTGTAGTCAACTTTCTCAGGAAATAGATCTCCTACAAAAAGGAAAACAACAAAGCTTCCAAGTCAGTTCAGATACACCCAAGCATCAGGTTAATATACACCCAAACAACAACTTAATATACATCTATAATTTTGAGCTAATTACCTGTTGCATTGATGCCAAGCGCATCACCTATTTTTTTGGGGGTTATATGGAAAGAACCATATCCTGTCTTCAGTTTGTTCTCCCCAAGTTTGAAGTTTTTTGCCAGCTCCCTTAAGAGTTGGTGATCCACCCTCAGTGGTGGGATGTGCATCAACCCACCAAATCCAAGATCCCTCACAATTGCCTTCTTCTCCTCAGTCATGTTTCTGAACTTATCATTCAGGAGATGTGTGGCACATTTGAGGTCTTTGGTTTGGTTTCTTGCTGCCATTTTCTCTGAAACTAAAAATACACCCAAAGACATCAGTAATATACACCCATATATATATGACTCAGATACACCCATTGATAACAATTAAGATACACCCATTGATAACAGTAAGATACACCCATATATATGAGTCAAGACAGCCAAAGATATTCGCAAGATACACCCATTCATAACAGTGAGATACACCCATAGATATTATTCAGATACACCCAAAGATGTCAAACAAGATACACCCATTGATTACAGTCAGATACACCCATAGATATTATTCAGATACATCGATATAGATATGAGACAGATATCACTCAGCCATGCTTCAATATAAAGCCACATTACAAGGTTAAGTAGTTTACACCCCCGAATCTACGGAATGAACCCCCAAAAATCAACAAAAATAGCAGGCGAACTTAGAATAACAATGTAGAAGACGTAGAACTTAGAAAAACGACGTATAACTTAGAAGAACGACGTATAACAAAGAAGTAACAGTAACAGTAATCCCTAGCAGAACGACGTATAAGAAAAGTAAAATATACAGTATTTTAATGGACTTACGTTGAGTATTCTTGGTTTGTTTTTTCTTCAGATTCTTCTTCATAGAGAGGTTGATGGTGTTTCGATGCAGTTTTCGAACTACGATTTCTATATTTTGAAAGTTGATTTTCGCTCGAAAATGAGAGGGTTTCGTTGTTTTGAAACTGCCTTGAGAAATGGAAGAAGTGGAAGAAGTGGAAGAGTCTCCCATACGTAACCGTTCGAATGCTTGGCGCGTGATTTGGACGCGGCATCTTATCTCTCTTTCATGCGCGTGTTTCGTTTTTGGGCTGGGCCAACTTGGTTGCTTGTATGCTTGTATGTGTAGCAGGCCCGATATTATAAATACAACATTTTGTATTTCTGTCTTTTGTGTTTTGTTTTCAATATCTTATCTTATCATGTTTTTAAAAATATACATAATCTTACATATCAAATACAATCTTACATGTCAGATTGAAAAATACTATAGATAATAAAAAAAATCTTCTAACTGAAATCTAAAAGATGACTCCAAAAAAATAAATTTGTATAATTAATTTTTTTCTTCTTATCAAAGATTAAAAATAAAGATTTGAACCAATTTATATTAGTCAAATAATTAACTTACTTATCTATTTAAATAAGTGTCAAAAACTCAAATTTTATTTTATATACAATAACTTATTTAACGATCAATTTTTAAATGAAACTCAATTTCGTAACGGATTAATCCTCGTTAATTAAACAAAAATCCTAAACTTGGATGTGGAAGAGATTTTATCATTAATAAATTGGAGACTCAGCTGCTGTCATATAATAACATGATTATTTAATTAATTATGGACATGATTTTTTAATATAAAGTTAACACTTATATAGAAAACTACGTTTCTAAAATTCTTGTTGGGTCTTTTTCTCGAATTATGAAATGGATTCTTTCTAATTGTCAATCGTATTCCTACCAATATTATTATTTATTGTGGTATAATTAATTTATCTTTTCAAATCATTTAATAATAAATGATATTGCACCATTAATAAAAATATCTCACTCTTATAATAAATATTTTATAAATGGTATCAAAATAAATGAAAACTAATCTGATAACACCATGAATAGTTCCTTTATTAATAAAAAATGAAATTAATGTTAAATGTTACATATTAAGGATAATACATATAGCTGTCTTAATATTAGTGTTTTTATTTATAATATATTTTAATTTCATTAAACGAAAGTGTTCAGAAGTTTAAGGTAAGGGTAAAATATACTTTAAAAATTTATTAGAAATATAAAAAATATTTGAGTGAATAATTATTTGGATTCGATCATTTTTTTTAAGGACTATGAAATCTGTAATAAAAAAATGCACATTTCAATTTTTGATATTTATAACTTCCTGACATTGGTTAATCTTTTGTCAATAATTTTTTTCTAAAATATGTTTATGCGACACGTTTATTACTAATATATATTTCATTCAATTGTTATAAGTAAAAATAAGTTAAAAATTACTAATACTTTTTAGTTTTACACAATAAATTTAAATAATATATTTAAAAAAGAAAAAAATCTAAACAGTCTTGATAATTATCCTAAAAAATAACGAAATTTTTAAAATTTTTTTATCAATTTTAATTAACTTTTAACAATAAATCAACAGTTTAATATGTCATATAGGTTTATTTCGTTAATGCAGAAAAAAAATATTGACAAAGATTAATTAGTCTCATAAAAATAAAAATTAATAGCCAAAAAAATATTTTTATTAAAAATTTCGTTATTTTTTAAAATAATTATAAAAAATTATTTAAGATTTTTTTTTTCAAAATACTTTACCTTCTATAAACATACATTATCAAAATAAAAAAAATAAAGTTGGAAAATAAAATAAAGATAAAAAACAAGATAGCGAGTTCCCCTCTTTTGTTTTTATATTCTTAAATATTGAGCAGTAGTCCTTACGTCTCTCAAGAGTCTCAACTCTCAACCCTTTTTCACTCTCTTAACTCTTTCTCTCTCTTTCTCTCTATGAAGAAGAAGACACCAACCTCTCCCACCATTTTTGCTTCTTAGAAAATCATCAAACGTTATTGAGTGTGTGTGTGTGTGTTATTCTTCGTAGCTAATGGGAATGGACATGTCTTCAAACACCAATAAGGACTTGTTCTCCTCTCCAACTCTCTCCCTCACCCTTGTAAGTATATATAATAATAACATATCTTATATAATATAACTCCCTCTAGAATCACTACTAGCTACTATAACATATACTATAACATAGTTAACTAGATATATATGAATCTATTTAATTAATCCAATAATACATATATATGATCTTCTTTGCAACAAATTATTAGACCTACTCTCTTTCACATATGTGTGTATGTATGCATATATATATAAGTAATTAATTAATAAAAAAATCTATTTTCTAATTTAAAGATTTTGATTTTGATTTTGATTTTGATTGTAGTAGCTATAATTGATTATTTATGATTAAATTAAGAGAGTTGATTCTTGTTGTTATTATTTTTTTTTTTTATGGTATTGAAGGCTGGGATTTTTAACAACCAAGTAGAGGAAGTAGGGGATGAGGGAAGTAGAGAGTGTTCAAGGAAAGAGGACACCACCACCACCACCACCGTTGATGTAAGCAGCGAGAATTCTGGGCCGTTGAGATCAAGATCAGAGGATGATGATGATGATGGTGATGATGACGATGGGAGCAAGAAGAAGAAGAAAAGAAGGAAGTATCATAGGCACACCGCTGAGCAGATCAGAGAAATGGAAGCGTACGTAAATAATGTTTTCATTTTTTTTTTTTTTTTTTGCTTTTCTAGTTTCACAATAAATGATAAAATTTTCGCCCATACTTGCTTAGATATTATAATTGATGCTCTTAATTATTATAATAACAAGTGAAAAAAAATAATAAATTGCTTAGTTTGTACTTATAACACAGGCGGAGGATTGCGGCGGCCTTTTAGTATCGGTTTACATAATCACTGCTAAATAAAAAAATTGTGACAGTTTCAATCCGTAATTTTTTTGGTTGGCACATTTTATATTTCTACTATCGATGACTATTTTAATATAGATTTTATATTAAATTCTATGATCAGTAATACTAATAGCAGTGATTAATGATAAAAATTAAAAAAAATTAATTTTTAAAAATATTAAATATATATAAAAAATTAATAATTAATTTATTATTATATATTTGTATATAAATATATATTATTTAATATATTTTATATTTTAATATATATTTTATACTTAATAAATGAGTATTAATTTTTTTTAACAAAGAAAAGTACTACTAAGAAATATATAATTTAAAATGTTTCACCCAGTGATGTAATTATATTTTCTTTAGTAGTTACTTTTGTTTTTAACGATATATAGTTAAATGTATACGTAAAAATGTTTATAGTACTAAATAATGTACCAAAATTAAATTTAAAATATATTTTTTATTGTCTATATATATTTCTTTTAATTTACTAAGTTGTATTATTTTAATACATTAATAGTATAAAATATTTATACAATTTTTTAATTAGATTTATGTATTTAATTAATTTTTTTAAATAATAAATTTAAAAATTAATTATTTTGGCTAATATAATAATACACAATTAATTTTTTATGTAAGAATTTTTGTATTGGGAGTGCATAAAAAATTAAATTCTTATATTATGTAGAATATGCTTTTTTTTTCTAAATTAGCATGGTGCTTCATACATTTACATGGACATGTCATTTTTTAATTTACAAATGTACTGTCACCACCCCAAGTAAAGAATCAAGTAATAATAATAGTTAACTTTTACATATATATATAATGTGTAATTTTTGTTATAAATAAAATGAAAAATCACATACAATTAAGAATTTGATAGTTAGAATTTATTAAATAATAATTTAATTAAATATATTAAATTAATTAATAATTTCTAATTAATAACATCACATAAAAATAATTGTACATATATGTTTATCTATAAACAATCTAATATTAAAATATCAAGATTTTACCTAATTAAAGACAATTTGATTTTAAGAAGTGTACTATAATAAAAGAGCAAGCTAAGCTACCGATCTAGCTATATAACCTGTGGGACAGAATAATTAAAATTCAAAAAATTTGATATATAAAATATATAGGCGATTACTATAGTGTCTAAAAAGTGATATCTAACTTGTTAAAAGAAATTAAAAATTAATATTTAATTTAAAAAATATAAAAATAAATCATTTTTAAATATTTAAAATTTATTATAAAAAAATAAATTAAACAAAAATTTAGCACTAAATAATAGTCTACTGTCTAATTCACCCGCAAAATATTACAACCGCTAGCTCTTTATTGATTTGCTCTCTATATAAGAATTTCATTTTCATTTGTGTATATATATATATATATATATATATATATATATATATATATATATATATATATATATATATTTATGTATGCATTTGGTATGAGTAGTGGGGACAATAACAGTGAATCATGGTTGCAAATAACAAGCATTATTGCTGTTTTCTTACACTTTTATTCTTTTTAGGGTGTATTGGATCTTTATTTGTAAGAAAAGAGCAACATGCAATTCTAATTAATTAACCAAGACGACAAAGATTCAAACTTTACATATTTTAATTTATGAATATGCGGCATGTTGGGTGTTAACTAATTTATAATTACGTACGTATAGTATTAATTTGTGGTTATTATTATGGATGAATTAATTAATTATTTCATAGTTTCTTGGCAAGTCAAAGATAGAGTAGTAGTTTGCTATGATGAGAAGAGTTTGCCATATATGAGGGTCATAATAAAAGGAAGATCAATGATTAAAAGCTAAAGCTTACTAGCTTAAAAATTTTAACAGCTTTTGCTTTTTAGATTTGCTACTCTATGTATTTGTCATCATAATTATGTCAATATATATATAACCTTTAATTTCCTTTTGAAAGCCAAACCCTTTCTTTCAATCTATGTGTTGGTAATAATCAAAGATATATTGTTGAGACACATTCAGTAAGAAATCAGGTAAAAAATTAACGAAAACGTTTGGTAATAAAAAAGAAATTAGTCAAAATTAGTTGGAACTTGTTTTATATAGTATTTATTAATTACTGTAATAATTAATAAATGCTAAAGAAAGTAAGTTCTTTTTTTTTTGTTTTTCTAATATTAATATTATCGTAAGAAAAAATTTGAATTTGGATTCTAATTATATTCCAATTTTCAAGTAGGATTATCAATATCAATTTTACCTTAATTTTTTTTTAAAATAAAATAAAAAAAGTGAACCAGTGATTATTATAAGGCTATTTTAATTTAAATAAAAAAATAATTATTTTCTGACTTTGTTAAAAATAAAACAAATTATGTTTTTATCGTTATTTCTTAATTTCACATGCATTGTTTTCGCAAGCACAGGGACTACAAAATTTTGGTCGTACTCTAATTTTGCAGTAATTGGACTACCAATGAAATTGAAAAATAATTCCTTCTATTTTTACATACAACCATAAATGAGTAAAAGTGAAATAATTTTTTCATTTAAATAACAACATGAAAATATAAAACAAGTATTACTTTCTCTAAGGGCCTTTTAATTTTTCTAGTTTGTGTCATTATATACTTAAATAGATGTATACAAACATGTATATGTACGAATTATTATTGAAGCTTGATGATAGATAATTAAATCAGCTAATAATTAAAAAGCTGAGATGAGTATTTATTACTATTCATTAGGGTTTTCAAAGAATCTCCCCATCCAGATGAAAGCCAAAGGAAACAACTGAGCAAGCAATTAGGCCTTGCTCCAAGTCAAGTCAAGTTTTGGTTCCAAAATCGTCGAACCCAAATCAAGGTACCTAATTAATTGTATATTAATTTTTTTTAATTCATATATTTATCGTTAAATATAATTATTCATGTATTTTTATTAAAAAATTTGATTTTAATATACTGTTAGTGTAAAACTGTTTATTACATATAATATTATTTTAGTAAAAATAATAATTTTTTACTTTATTTAACTGTGTGTCCATAGATACAATGTAAATAATTTTTCAAGGGAACAATTGTGATTGCAAGATTCTGTTTTATTAAAATCACTTTAACTAATTCATTATAATTATTAACTCGTCATGCAATTTTTTTTAACTAATTCATTATAATTATTAACTCGTCATGCAATTTTTTTTTTTTTTTCAATTTGGCCAGGCAATACAAGAGCGTCATGAAAGTTCGTTGTTGAAGAAAGAAATAGAGAAATTAATGGAGGAAAATAAGGCCATGAGAGAGGCCATAAGCAAATCTTGTTGCCCTAACTGTGGCATGGCCATGGCCACCACTTCTACTATCACTGATGATAGCTCCACCATCTCCATTGAAGAACAACAACTTCGTTTAGAAAATGCCAAACTCAAAGCTGAGGTATTTATATATATAACTATCAACTTTTTTGTGAAATGAATGAAAAAATTAGGGTTAGGTATATATATACCCTACATATGTATCTTCATATAATATTTTGACGGCAAATTCTGTGGTGTCTATAATTTTGGTGTCGAAATTGTCTAATTTACCTTTTAAGGTAAGTTTTAAATATTAAAAAATTATTTATTTTTATATTTTTTTAATTTAAATATTAATTTTTATTTATTTTTAGTAAGTTAGGTAAGTATATATAGACACCATAACATGCACCATATTTTGACTCCATTTGATGGAAACTTGCATGCAGTTATATATTTTTGTGTGAAGTTGATAGTCGAGAACATAATAACTTATATTAGTCAAATTTATTAAATCATTTAATAATTTTCAGTAATCAATTTCACATAAAAATAAGTGTATTTAATTCTTGGCGGCCACTCCATTTTTATCAATACATCTATTTCTATTATTATTGTATAGTATTCAAATTTTGAATAAGTCCTTATATTATACTATTATTGAATAAAATTGTATATATGTGAAATTATATAATATTTCAATAAATTTTTTGAATTCTTATATATATAGGTAGAGAAGCTACGAGAAGTTTCAGGGAAATACCCATCAGCTGGAACAATAATGTACCCTTCATGTTCTACTAGCCATGAGCAAGTAGATAATAATAGAATAAACTCATCAATGGATTTTTACAATGGAATTTTTGGGGTTGAAAAATCAAGGATAATGGAGATAGTGAACCAAGCAATAGAGGAACTCATAAAGATGGCTACTATTGGAGAACCTTTATGGGTACGTAGTGTTGAAACTGGTAGAGAAATACTCAACTATGATGAATATGAGAAGGTTTTTGAGGTTCACAATAATTCAAGAATTATTGGAAGAAGGTCAAACACGTCCATTGAAGCATCAAGAGAAAATGGAATTGTTTTTATGGATCTATCAAGTCTTGTCCAAAGTTTTCTAGATGTGGTAAGTATATATATTATACTATTAGTCAAATATTATTTGAGGGTGAAAACTCAGGTGCAGTAATTTACGTAAAGTTGATAGTTGAGAGTCGTTAGATAATTTGACTGATTTGACTAAATTTTCATCTAAATATTCTCACCTATTAATTTCAAGTGAAGTTGACTACATCTGAGTTTCCGCGTTATTTGAGTTATTATTCATATATATTATTACTTTAAAAATAATGAATGATTGAGCCAACTACTTTTGTTAATTATTAGTTGAATACTTAAAATGTTTATTTAAAAAAAACCTAACATAATATACACAAATTAAATCATTCATTTTTTAATATGTTTATTTTTTTATTTTATTTTATTTTTTTACATTCTTGTTCTTGCAGAATCAATGGAAGGAGATGTTTCCATGCTTAATATCAAAGGCTGCAAATGTTGATGTTATATGCAATGGAGAAGGATCTAATCGCAATGGTGTTGTTCAACTGGTAAACATAATAACTACCTCTGATGATAACAATAATAATCTTATATATTAAAATCAAATAATCTTCATTATTTATGAATCAGAAATTAAACGAGTTGAATTGTTAAGTTGTATTTGAAAAAGAAATTGAAACCAAAAATAGAAACTAAAAGATAAAAACTGAAAACAATATTAAATAAATAATTGTATTATGTTTAGTGTAAAGTGCATAAGAGTAAATTATATATTCCATATCCTGTTAAAAAAGAAAATAAAAAATTAAATTTAAAATTTAAAAAATTGAATAAAAATAATTTAAAAATAAACATTACTAAAATTTTAGTTATATTTCTAAAAATTTTAATATTATATGTCTTTATTTTTTAAAAATATTGAAAATACTAAAATTTTATATTTAAAAATAAAAATTTTAATTTTAGCTATCAAATCTTAATTTGAAGTTCCAAACACAACCTTACAGGTTAGAAATTTTTGGCATAGGTGGTCCAACGACCACGAGTCCGCGAGGAACACGAGAAAAAGATGGATCTTCCTTTTAAAATATAATAAAGTACTCTAGATTCTACTATATATGATTAGTAGTTAACTTTTTGCAAAAAAATATAAATAAATACTTAAAAAATTATACTTTAGATAGATTACTTTATATATATATATATATATATATATATATATATATATATATATATCAATAAATTTTTTCATAATAAAAAATATAGATAAGCTAATTAAAATTAAATTTTTTTACTCTAATCATAAAAGTTTATTTAAAAATAATATATTCATATTTATTATCGTAAAAAATTTAATATTTTTTTAAAAGATAATCTTTTCATCAAAATATAGATCTTTAAAAAATTTATTTGTCACTTTTCTTTTTTTCCATATATATATATATATTAATTTATACGTTTAATTAAATAATTAGTTGATCATTGAAATTATTAAATACATCATAATAAAATAATTAAATTTATAACAATATTTTTTAATTATTAAATATATATTTTTATATGCCATAACTGATTGGGAGAAGAAAGAGTTGAATTTCTAATAAATAATAAATAGGGAAAGTATGAGGACCAATGAAATATTTATACAATATATACAATAGGGGTTTATGAAGTATTAGAGATATAATCATTAGTGTTACATTCTCCCATCAATTGAAGCTTTTGGGATGAGTGGTATCATGACATGGTATTAGAGCGCTAGACTTTAAAAGGTTAAGAGTTTGATTCTTGGTAAACCCCAAAATTAATTTATTTTTTTGAGAAGGTGTTTATTATTTAGTACTCAAATGATTATTCTAGATAGTATATGAGATGTTCATTTTATAACTCAATAGTCCATTGTCTCCCTAATAGGATCCAAATAAATAAGGTTGCATGCATTATTAAACATTTTGGGAAATGTAAGTGGTGATAATCTTTTAAGTATGGCTTTAAAAGATAGGCTTTATATTATGATCAGCATCTCATAAAGTATTGATGAGGACCCAAAAAGCTTAAAAAGAACAAATGCAAAAGATCGAACATCATTCTTGGCACTTTCCTTCCATTTCCCCATATCCGATCCAACATAACATGCTGGAATCTCTCCATCTCCATCTCTTTATCTCTTCATTTATTATCATTTGATTTCCTCTCCAAGGCATATATATAATGAGAGCGAAATTATTATTAAAATTGGATGCTGAAAAAATGTCCTACCATTGAAAATGATAATGTTGAAGAGATAAAAAAAAATTATTTATTTAATATTTATTAATTATTGTAGTAATTAATAAATATTAAATAGGATAAATTTTAATTATTTTTTATTAATTTTGTTTTCTTATTAAATATTTTTGAATTGAAAAATGCTTTATAATATTATGAATAATACGATAAAATCAATATAATTTATTAATTTTAGTCAATAGTTAGTTAGTAATATTTTAAAATATAAACTAAAAATACGATACTAAATTGTTAATTAGACTAAAGTCTAAATATATTGGATTACTAACTAAAATATCGACAAATATAAATTAAAATTGTTGACTCTTGAGTTTTAAATTATATTGATAATATAATAAAATTTAAATTTAAAATTTAATTTAATTGATTAGTCAATTTTTTCGGTGAATATCAACCAAAATTTTTTTAATTATTTTTTATTTTAAATCTTTAATCTTAAATTTTTTTAAAAAGTCAGAGTTCAAAAATAAGTTTATAATAAAAATTGATTAATATTTATTAATTAAAAGTTAGGTTTATACACTTATTCTTTACAATATTATTCATTAAATATATAACTATTCATACAACACTTAAATAAAAGAAAAAGTAGATTTATGACAATATTGGTTAAACATAATATTTTAAATTAAAGATAGTATTTAATAAAATGGCAAGAAGTAATTGTGTTGAGAATTCAACAAAACTTGCTGAAGTATTTTTTTTTCATCAAATTAAGTTAAGAGTAGTTTTTATGATACTACATAGCTAGAAATATGAAAAATCTATTGATCTTTAATATATAATAATATAATAAATTAATTATATGCATGGGTTTGAAGATGTTTGCTGAGTTGCAAATGCTGACACCAATGGTGCCAACAAGAGAAGTATATTTCGTGAGATGCTGCAGAAAGTTAAGTGATGAAAAGTGGGGAATTGTTGATGTTTCCATAGACAAAGTAGAAGACAACATCGATGCTTCCCTTCTTAAATGCAGAAAACGCCCTTCTGGTTGCATTATTGAAGATAAGTCTCATGGTCATTGCAAGGTACCTAATTATTATTCTATCATATAACTTAGGAAACAAATATTATTGTCACTTTTATTTTAATAATATAAATTCTTTTTTCTAAATATGACATTATTAAGGCCCAATTTGCATTGGATAAATAACCTAATTAAGTTACTTTTTAAAAAATTACTTAAACAATAAATAATTATATTAAAAATAGTTTATAAATAAGTTATTTTGTGTTTGGATTTTTAAAAATAGTAGCATTATGAGAGAAGTCATTTTTTTAACTTCTCTATAAGCTCCTAAATAGTTTCTTAAAAAATTGCAATTTAATTTTAAAAATTGCACGAGACATTAATACTATTACTTTTCATAATTTAAAAACTCAAAAAAATTACTTTTGAAACTTTTCAAATGGATCTAGTTCACAATATAAACTGAATTCTATATATCAATTTTCCTTTTTTATATTTCATATATTAAAACCACTTTCTATCTTTAATTTATGTATGTATTCATATTTTAAACTAAATATTTGTTTGAAATTGGATATAGTACGTATGCCATGACATCAATTTTAAATTGTCATAGTCATGATTCACGCACAAGAATATATATAACTTTTATGTTACTAAGAATGTAAAAGAATTTTATAGAAATAATTAATAATGTATTATAAAAAACTATCAATTTTAAATTAATTATTTAAAAAATTATGTAAATACATAAATATGATTAGATGGTCGTGTAAAATTATTTATAATAAAATTAAGGTTTAATTATTCTATTGGTCTTTATAGTTTCATGAAATTTTCAATTAGGTCTTTATATTTTTTTTCTTTTTAATTGAGTCTCTTCACTAAATTTTTTTTTCAATTAAGTCATTTTTAGTAGTAATTGGCTTAATTTTATAGGGACCCAACTAAAAAAAAAGAATCAGTATAGGGACCTAAATAAAAGGAAAAAAAAGTATAAGGACCTAATTAAAAAAATTGGTGCAAGGACTCAATTAAAAGGAAAAAAAGTATAGGGACATAATTAAAAATTTCGCAAAACTACAGGGACCAATAGAGTAATTAAACCTAAAATTAAACTCATATATAAGTGAGGGGCTATATGCTACGTGTATACTAAAATTAGTCACTAAAATCAGCCACCAGTATAAAATACATGTTGGAATACAAATACATATTGAAAATAAATTAAACTACACAATATATTTATACATTGGTGGTGGCTGATTTTAGTGGCTGATTTTGGTGTACAAATAATATTTTTGATAAGGAAAAAGATAGTTTTTATTAGGATCTCCATGACCTTAGCTTTAACATGTATAAAACATAGTTTTCATACTTATTATAATTCGTAAAAACCCTAATGGGATTTAAATTCAGGTAAATAAGCAGATTGTTGTTAATTTTGGATTTAGGTAAGTTGGGTGGAACACTGGGAATGCGAGAAAAGCAGTGTCCACAGAATGTATAGAAGCATTGTGAATAACGGTACAGCGTTTGGGGCAAGGCACTGGATATCAACACTGCAGCTTCAATGTCAACGTCTTGTTTTCTTCATGGCAACTAATGTTCCCATCAAGGATTCAACTGGTCAGTTTGTAATAATAACAAGGATTAATAAATTTCTTTATTAGTTTTATTATTTTTCTACTCATGAATTATATTAACTTTTACGGATTAATAGTGAAATTAGTTCTTGAAAGTTTATTAATCGTTTCTTAAATTTGTTTATGAGAAATTTTATTAATCATTTTTGTGCTTCTATCACTACATAACAATTTTTATCAACGATTGATGATATAGAATCTTAACTGACAACATACATGATATCTAATATGTCTAATTAGATGTTGAATAAATATATTTATAAAAATTTATCAATTTAATCGATAAGTTATATTGGGGTTAGAGTTTATGTAATTGAAAAAATAGACTAAACTGATAGAATTTCATAAACATATTTGGTTAGCGCGTTCAATTGGATAGGTCAAAAATTATATATGTTATCAATTAATATTTCACATCATCAATTATTTATAGAAATTATTAATAAAGTGACAGAATAATAAAAATGAGTAATTTGTAATTTTTGAAAGACTAATTCGATGTATTGATAAAATTTTTCACCAAAGTTGACCGTACCATTTACAATTTGATGATGATATTGTTAGGTGTTGCCACATCAGCTGGAAGAAAGAGCATATTGAAGTTAGGAGAAAGAATGAGATGGAGTTTTTGCCATGCAATTGGAGCCTCAAGCTTCCATACATGGACAAAGGTGACAAGTAAAAATGGAGAAGACATTAGGATCAGTTCTAGGAAGAACTTGAATGATCCTGGTCAACCTCTTGGTGTCATCCTATCAGCTGTTTCTTCTGTGTGGCTTCCTCTCCCTCCAAATGTTCTTTTTCATTTCTTGAGGGATGAAAATCATAGGTCTCAGGTACAAATTTTTCATCTTGCACTGCTCTCTACTTTGTTAATATATACATGTTCTTATATAGGAGTTTAGAATGTAACTACTTTATCTTATTTTGAGTTATTAGAATAGGTAGAGTAATTTAATAAGTGAAGTCAAGATTAAAAGTGAGTTAACTACTTTTTAATATTACTATTTTTTTTTTGAAAAAAAGAAAATTAATATTTTATAGGATCAAACATAAAAGAATAAAAATAGAGGTAGAAAGTTTGTATCTATATAAAAATTGACTAGTTGAGCAAATTATTGTTGTGTGTACCTCACAATAATTTAAGATCATAAATGCAATGAAAATGAGAGAAAACTATATATATATGACTCACAAAATTGACATGTTAAATGGTAAATGTAAGAATTTCTTAGCATAGATCAGAGGGTAAATTATTTCACACAAGTGGTGGGTCCATTATAACTTGTGCCTCCTAGAGACACAAATGATAGCCACTGGTAGTTCCTAAATAATCTTTAATTACAGGCTGTTTAAATGAATTCAGTCCTTATGTTGGTATCAAAATTTTACTATGATTTCAACTCTTATGAAAATTGAATTATTGAGTTTTGGTTGTTGATTAGAGATATATATAATCATTCATATATTTATTTTATTATTTATGTTTTTCAAAAAAATAATATCATAATATAATATTAAATTTTTTATAACTTAAAAATTTAAAATTTAATTTTTATTAAATTTTAAAATAAAAATAAATTAGCATAAAATAAATTTAAAAAAATTATATAAAAATTTAAACAAATCCAAAATTTTATTTGAGAAGGCATATTAAAAATATAATTATTTATATATATCTTTCTATCACTGACCTAAAAAATCTATCACACTCAAAATACAATATACCAAAAGTGTCATTCAATATGTAATTTTGGGTGGTTTCTTTGTTTGCATTTTACAAATACAAAATATTGAGACAGAAATATAAAAATATAAAATTATGTTTAACAAATAAAATATAAATATAGACATTATATCATCAAAAAACATTAAATTAGTCGTTAATGACTTATATTTTTCCATATTTATTTAAGAGGTAGCGGATTAAAATCTCCTTATCTTTGATAAAAAAAAACATTAAACTAGTCTATTTTATATTTTTTTAAAAATACTAATAAGATGCACAATTTTTTTCATTATATCTATTACATTTTTTTCATAATAATGATAGTTATTTTATCTTTCTAATTTTTTTCAATATTTTTTGTATAAAAACAAAAGAATAAATTAATTTTTTATATTTTAATTTTTCTTATACTTAGTTTATTATATATCACCAAATAAAATATATTATTACTAAATTTTATAGTTCTATTATTTGTATCTTGTATATATTCTCGATATCCTATCTTATAAACAGCCTTGCTCCTCTATCGACTACCATCGCAACCTTATCATCATTACAAAACTGAACTTCTCCTTTTCCAAAATGAAGAATTATTTTGCGTACTCAGAATTGATTTTGATTCATTTGCATCCAACAAAAAAAAAAAAAAAATCCAAAGAGGGTGTTACGTTAGCTAGGCAAGTTGGTGATGAATTATATAGCAATTGGACCATTGAGTTTCTATTATTGTCTGTGTCTATAATTATTTTTGTTTGCATACAGTGGGATATCATGGTCACTGGTGGGTCATCGGTGCAGTCCATAGCAACATTAGCCAAAGGCCAAGATCGGGGCAATGCTGTAAATATCCATGTGAGTTGTTATAAGCTAAGCTTCCTTTTAATTTATTTTGTGGAGAAAATATAACACACTGAATTTGTTGAATTGAATTCCAAATGCATTATTTAAAACATGCATGTTTCTTAGATTTAAGAAATTCTTAGATATCCGTGTGTGTATATATTGAAAATAGGATCCATTTAGTTTGCATTTGTATTTTAGTATATTTTTTTTAGAATTTTATGTAAAAAATATTTTATGTTTTTACTGTTTTTTTAGGAAGTAAAAATAGAAAATAAAATTTTTATTATCTTTATTTTTTTTACAAATTCTAAAAAATAAAAAAATATTAAAAATAAAAATACGGATCAAACACATCCTAATTCTTCTAAACACAATTTTATTGTAGCCATTTTTAAAGATTTTGCGGCAATTTCAAACTGTTGTTATATTTATCTTTTACTATGTTAATTGAAAAGGTTGATTTAGTTTATTGAAATTTTGAAAGGTAGGTACCGTTATTTTTATGTGAAGATAATAAATAAAAACCGTTAAATAAACATGTAGTTTGATCAAATTGTCATTTGATGATTTTTAACAATTATATATATCTTTACATGAAGATAATTTTAAGTAAGTAGTCAAATAATTTTAAAAATATTTCTCATTATTTATACTTTCTTGATATAGTTACCACAAGAATAATAATATATATTTGGCTAATTTCACGATAAAAAAAATATATAATTAAAATTAACTATTAAAATTAATCAATATTTATATATAATTATATGTGTTGTAATTAATTTATAATATATATTTTAACATATATTTTATGTTAATAACTAATTTTAGTGGTTAATTTTAATGTGCACTTAGCACGATTGTTTTACTATAGATATATATAATTATAAATTTATAATCCATCATGTCAGATAACTTAAAACTTTTATCTTAGAAAAAGTTGTCCATCCTTATTAGCTTTGAGTATAAAATTTTGTCCTTCCTTATTGATTGTTATTATTATATATGCTTCATTCTCATAATTTGCAGGAGATTACATCAAAAGAAAACATCAAGTGGTGGATATTACAAGATAGCTCCACAAATGCTTATGAATCAATGGTAGTGTATGCTCCTGTGGACATTCCTAGCATGAAGAATGTGATGAATGGATGTGATTCAACCAACATTCCAATATTACCATCAGGGTTCTCAATTCTCCCTGATGGGGTTGATTCAAGGCCATTGATTACTTCTACTACTATGATGCAACAACAACAAGAAGAAAATATGAATACTGAAGAAGGAGGAGGATCTTTGTTAACAATGGCATTCCAAGTAATTACTAATAATAATAGTAATGGTTCTCCATCATCAGCAAAATTGACTTTGGAGTCTGTGGAATCAGTCAAGAGTTTAGTTTCTTGTACATTAAGGAATATCAAATCATGTTTACAATGTGAAGAAGATTGATAGTGAATATGTAAGATTATTAAGTAGATAAATGGTCTTTTTCATTAGCTGATATATTCATAGAGTATGAAATTTATGTCACATGATTTTAAATTTAATTTAATGATAGAGAAATTATTTATTGATTTAATGTTGGAGATAAGAATGATTACACATAATACTTTTATACTAGTGTGAAGATTCGTGCAAATGTACGGGATTAAAGTTTTGTTAACATTTTAAAAAATAAAATTATTCAATATATTCAATATATTTTAGAGAAAACTCTCATATCTAATATTAATATTATAATTTTAAAAAAATAACCATACTAATCTAATTATTAATACAAGAGAAGAAAAAAATAGTCAAATACTTCATATTCATTAATAGCAACTATTCATATCATATAGCAAAAAATTACACATATTTTAAATTTTAGAATATAAAAAATTTAGGTTCTAAAATGTAATACATATCCAAAAATAACACCAGAAAGTTTCAAGCCACCTAAATAATTACATTTTCATTAATAAAAAAACAAAATATGTCCAACACAGTTCAACATATAGTTCAAAATATGTGTCACACAGAATAATACATAGGAAGCCTTTTTTTATAAGCTCTAAAATTTTTGAATCAACAACTCTATCTGGTGGTTAGATAGGGAGTCCAACTTTAAGGTAATCTTGTCCCCTTCTTTTAAATTGTATACTTTACAACATTCTTTCCATTCAACCCCAAACTTTCATTCTCCATCTCTTTCTCCACTTTTCAGTAGGTGGAAAAAGAATATATTCTTACCTACACTGGAAGGTGGACCAGTGATCTTCCAAACTGAACCATCTCCAGAGAGTTTAAGATATGCAGCAAATTTTTAGGGCAGATACTGCAATGAATGATTCATAGTAGGATAAAGAGAATATTTTTCTATATAATGAATAACAGATATAGAACCAATATTTAATAAGTTTAAAAAAAAGAAATAACTCTTTTAAGATTAACTTGCCAGTCTAGATTGACTCAAACCTGAATTTGTGATGGTCTTCTGATAATAAACATTTGGAGTGTATCTGATTCAAGATATTTAAACTCGTTAGTCACCACATTAAAAGATATCTATATGTACTACGATATTAAAATGCAAAACATAAGAAAAAATTGCATTTAGCGTTACCCGTTGTCAGACAATTCTGTTGTTTCATTACTTTTTTCGCTGACATTACTACTCGATGTGGGACTTTGAGCACCCCATAATACCCAAGTCCCTAACAATACATCGGCCCTGGAGAGCCGACGTCCACGGCGGCTTCACTCTATCGACACTGACCCAACGGTAGCCACTTTGCTACGGTCTATCAGTATTCGGTATTCACCTTAATCCAGCCTATAGGTAGCCCTTTCCATGGGGCCGACAACCACGCTCTGATACCATTGTTAAGTATCTAAGGAAAGTGGAAAACCACACCTTAAAAGCTAGCTGTTAAGGGGAAAGAATCACTCTCCTTATATACAACATCAAGCATCGTTGATAAATTCGTTGCAAGAGACAAATATATGGGATTATCAAGATCATCCCCTTCCAGTGTGTCATCTTCATCATCATTTTCATCACCGTCTGATGAGAATTCATCATCAAATGGTTCAGACCCAGACAATACCATCACATCAGGTGATGAAGGCTCATCATTCTTGTTATATTTTATGTGGAACACTTTATATATGTTATTAAGTGTTTCTTGGTCTATACGGTCAGCCACATAAGAGTTATGATCGGGGTGAATCTGAATCGGTTGGTTCATGTGATTCCACAGTGAAATAAAAAAGATTCTGAAACCGACATATCTGAATTGCACAGTTGCCCCCTATTGACAAAATAGAAAACTCTAATTTGTTCAAAGGAGCTGTCAGTTATAACCAGCTGATCATTGTTTCCTTTCAGCTGTAGCACCAAACAATTATCGAGCTCATCAATCACATAGAAGACCCTGATTTTGTTTTTTTTTTTGTTGCATTTTCAGTGTGAAAAAATTCAAGCTACAGTTAAAAAACAACTTCTTAATAGGTTTAGGGATCATATAGTTGAAGGTCAAGTTTATAGAATGGTATACTTTACTGTTGTGTCAAATTATGGTAGTTATAGAGCAACTTCTCATAAATTCAAATTGGTTTTCCTTCATCGAACCACTGTTGTAGCTGTTGATGAAAATGTTATCCCAAAGACTTGTTTCAACATGTTTCCTTTTTTTGACCTGCTGAACATGACCCAAGATTATGATTTTTTGGTTGGTATGTATATTATTGTGCTATTCTTTTATTCAAGTTTTTGTAACGAATTGTTTGAAAATTTAATAGGTTGTATTTATTTAGATCAGACGTCATTGGTCTTTTAACTTTGATGGGAGAAGAGAAAGAATATGCAAAAGAGGGAAAAATCGTGAGAATGATCGTGCTGGAATTAACTTTAAAAGAGTATGTTGATTCAGTCATTTATGATGGTTTCTTTTTATCTTTGAATTATCTTTTTTTTTATTTTTTGTTTCATTCTTTTTCATCTTTTGAGTTTTAGTCTTATAATGCATTGTGCATTGTTTGGGGACTATGTTAATCAGGTAAATAATTTCCTAGCCTCTGGCTATGTGGAGCAGCCTGTTGTTGTCATTCAACTTGCCAAGGTAGTGAACTCGTAATTTTTATCTTGACTCGCTAATCTAATTCAGAATCGTAATTCGTTGAATCGTAAGACAGAACGTGAACGTGACTCGTAAAATATAAAAATTATAAAAAATTTGATAGCAAAAGTTTATTTTACCAATAATAAAATAAATCTCAAATAAACCTAATTACCTAAAAGACTATGACTAATATTATATCATAACAAGTTAAAAGTCACAACTCATAAGTCTTAACACAAAATCACAACTCAACTCACAAATTAAAACACAAATTCACAACTTACGAATTTATAGGCTTGAGAAGCTAGATTGTTAGTCGAATTTTCACTTGCACTCAACTTGATTTGCCTCCATTTCTATTTAAAAAAAATAAACAACAAATATTTAACAAATCAGTTCAATATCACATAAAAAATTTAACAATTTAACAAAAATTATAAAATTATGTTTAATTCTAATTACAACCATCCAAGTTCAACAACAAATATCAACAATTTAATTTGAACAAAAATTATTAGCATAACAAAAATTTAAGAATTGTCTTCAATGCCACAACAACAATTTAATCATTCAATTAAATAAAATTCAACAAAAAAAAATTCAATAAAGCATTTTAAGTAATTCAACAAAATAGAAAAAAACAAAATAGAATAATATCTTATTACCTCTCACTTTTTATCCTGTTGATGTAAGTGTGTTGATGTAAGTGTGCAACAGAAAGTTTTAGATTGAGTACTCAAAGTTTTCTATGGAGTACTTTTCTTATCTGTTCTTATTCTCACTGTTTCTTATTTTTCTTTCAATAAAACACAATTTAAATTCTAAACCTCTATCTGGACAGAATTGCTTCTCTTTTAGTTTACAGGTTATACTATTTCTTTTTAATTCACATAATATCCTTTAAATTTTACACCTCATGTCTTTTTATGTGTTGATACTTGATAGAAAACTCTATCCTAACAGCAGAATTTCTCTTAATGGAATTGCACCTTTAACAAGAAATACTAAATTGGATTTCATTCTTTAATGCAAAATAAAGATGATTGAACTATCCTTAATTAAAAAATAACCGAGGCATATTAAGGAAAAATGAGCCTTGACTTTCACAATAGGAGTTTCATGTTCCATATCTAAAATAAACCAACTAAACAAAAAGAAATTCAAAGATTATTTAATAGATAAAGCAAAAAGCAACATACAACAATAATATCTTTAGATTACTAAATCATTAAAATTGCATATCTCAAAGAAGAAAAATCAATAAACAATACGAAAGCTATATAATATACATACAACATACTTATGAAATACATGCTTGCAATAAACATGAACACATAAGTTAACCTCAATTTAGAAACCTACTATAATTCGCATAAAACCATATTCCAAATTGAACAATATAATCAATCTGCAATATAATTGATAAGCCAACAAAGATAGGTAATATCAATTCAACCTGCAACATAATCAATAATAAACAAGCAAACAATAGATTGAGCATTGAAGATGATAAAAGTTAAAAAAGAGCTTTTAACTTACCTGAACTACCATTGAAGGAGAGGAGAAGAGCAACTACAATCCAAATTCTAGAGCAAGAGAGGTAGAGTCATAGAACCAGAGGCAAAGAGGTAGAGCCATAGAATCTCGTAAATCACGATCGCAAAGTGACGCTCACACAGCCTAGCCACCACCAGTCTGATTCGACAGTAACGGTAGCAAACCTTACGGCGAGTCGGTGACACTCCAAATTGGAGATTTTGGTCGCGCGTAATTCAAACTTCAGAGGGATAGAGAGATAGAGTCAGAGATTGAGAGACTTGAGAAAGGTTAAAATTTGCAATTTTTTTCATGGAGATAAACTGTAAAGTGATGAGGAAGGTTAAGAGATTAGGGAATTTACTGCTAGTCTGCTAGGACTCCCCATCTTCCACAGTCTTCTATTTAGATTGGGCCATTGGGTTGGATTGGGCTGCAATCAGGGCCAAGAAAAGAGCTTCTTCCATCTTGAACGCAACATCGCAACAAAATCGGCGATTCCAGCGGCTCTGCGTTTTTACGCGGCGATTCCACAAGATGCAGGTGAGTTCTGAACGAGAAGCGAAACCGACACGGAGAGAAGATGCAAAAACGTGAAATCGTGCGTTTTCACGAGTTGAAGCGCGATTTGACTACCTTGCAACTTGTGAAAGTCAAGTTCTTTAAGGGTACATTGTTTAATTTTTGTACATTTTCTTATTGCTACTCTAAGTGTTGTCTCCCATGAACTTTGCTAGATTCTTTTGGTATTGCTGTGTAGGTCAAGTAAGTCTCTAAAATGTGATGTATACCACTCAAATGTTATTTAATTCTGATCTTTCTGAAGTTGCTGAATTCAGGCAGAGGTTAGCATGGTTTATTTCGCTGTTTTTGTTTCTATTATTGAGATACAGCCAATCTAGAGTAATAAGTACATGTATTTGCATCATTTTTTTGTTAGTTAGTATGATTGAGCAAGGTGTCAAAGGTACGCAGTCATTGTTTATTGCAAATGAGGGTAAAGTTGTTTCTTTGGAAGATGATTTCATGCGTTTAACTAGAAGATGCACTATTGAAGAGCTCCAAAATAACAATGAGGTTGACATTTATTGAGTTAGTTGTGTTTATTTTATACACCAATGAACATGAAAAAAAAAAAACCAAATTTCAGATATATTCTTTTATGCATATTGTTAATAAATTTTAAAATGTCCCTTGTCTAGGAGGGTTCTTTTATCATTTTCGGTACAATTAAAGGTATTATTGAAGATGGAAGTTGGCAGTATTCTGCTTGTATGTGTGAAAAGGGTATCTATCCTCAAAATGGTGCATACTACTGTGATTTCTGTGTGAAGCATATAACTAATGTCACTCCAAGGTAAAAAAAATTGTTTAAAATGTTTTTTCATTTTGTGTTGTGAATCTTTTATAAGAATAATGTTTTATGTTACTATTCATTTTGAAACATTTTTTTTATTATGCAGATTTAAAATTAAAATAACACTTGAAGATCATAGTGGGGAGGGTATTTTCGTTCTCTTTGATCGTGAAGCATCTTATTTGTTTAAGAAATCATGCGCTGACCTGTTTACTGAGGTTCAAAAATATGCAAGTGTATGTTCTTAGTTTTATTTTCTGTGTTGTTCACTTTATGTGGTTCATTTTTTTATAGCTATATTCTTTATTTTGGTTGATATGTGTTACTCAATCTGTATATTTCTTATATATTACCTTAAAAATAGCTTATATGTGAAGATACTTATCCTCCCTCCCATATTCCAAGGGCTCATTGTAAAAAAGTTGCTGCTGAAGGTTGATACCAAAGGTGTCGAACTTGATAAATTTTTTTGGCACTTTCCGAGTTAGGAGAGTATGTGATGATCCCACCATTATTACTATGTTTGAACTTTCTGATTATGATGTTAATGATGAGTCTACTCCAAAAAATGTTACATATACATATAAGTATTTTTAGATTGTGTAAATTCATGTTTTTTTTGTATTGTGTTGTGGTAAACTTTTCTTATATTCTTTTTTTATTTTTTAACTCTTATGCTAGATGAATAGAAGTCTGAATTAAAAAAATTTGTGCCATGTTAAAAAGGGATACTGATATTAAGATTGAGTCATCAAGTATTTCTATCAAAAGTGACAATGTTGCTGTTGAGCCTTCTGGGATTTTATCTAAGTCCCCAATTCTTATAAATTTTCTGGCTGAAAAATAACTTGATGTTTCTGGAGGGATTGAGGTTGTTGCTTTAATTAATGATGAAAATGAAAAAGTTGAAAAAACACCCAAGAATGATACCTTTAGAGATGACTTTTCTTCTCAACTAGATATACTGCTTAGCTCACCATAGCGTGAAAGAAACTCAGATACTATTATATAATACTTTGTTTCCTTTCTTATGTGTGCCGTTTCTAAATGGATTTTTCATTGATGGAGTCATTTTCATACCTTTTGTTAATTCCTATGTCATAGGAGGTGTTCTCCCAAGTTCTAAATGCATGTTTTCACTATAGAGAGAAGGTTATTCGTGAAAATCATGTTGTCACTTCCAAGGGCAAGAGGAATTTAAATCCCCAATTTGATGAGGCGGCTAATGGTCTTCATCAATAACCTTCTCTTCATAGTGGGAACATGCATTTAGAACTTGGAAGAACACCTCCTATGACACAGGAATTAATGAAAATGACTCAATCAATGAAAATCCATTTAGAAACGGCACACATAGGAAAGGAAAAAAAGTATTATATAATAGCACCTAAGTTTCTTTTACTGGTGAGCTAAGCAATATATCCAGTTCAGAAGAAAAGTCATCACAAAGGGTATTACTCTCGGATATTTTCTCATTCTCGGGTATTTTCTCAGCTTTTCCATTTTCATCATTAATTAAAGCAATAACCTCAATCCCTCCAAAAACATCAAACTATTTTTCAGTCAGAAAATCTATAAGAACTAGGGATTTAGATAAAACTCCAGAAGACTCAGCAGCAACATTGTCACTTTTGAGAGAAATGCTTGATGACTCCTTCTTAATATCAGTATCTCCTTTTTCACATGGCATAAATTTTTTTAACTCAGACTCCTATTCATATAACATAAGAGTTAAAAAATAAAAAAGAACATAAGAAAAATTGACCAAAGCACAATACAAAAAATAAAAAGAAGCATGAATTTACACAATCTAAAAATACTTATATATGTATATGTAACTTTTTTTGGAGTAGACTTATCAACAGCATCATAATCAGGAAGTTCAAGCATAGCAATAATGGTAAGATCATCACATACTCTCCTAACTCGAAAGGTGCCAAAAAATTTATCTAAGTCCAATATCTTTGGTATCAACCTTCAGCAGCAATTTTTTTCCAATGAGCCCTTGAAATATGTGAGGATAAGTATCCCCACATATAAGCTATTTTCAAGGTAATAGATAAGAAATAAACAGATTGAGTAACACATATCAACCAAAATAAAGAATATAGCTATAAAAAATGAACTACATAAAGTGAACACCACACAAAAAAAACTAAGAACATACACTTGCATCGTTTTAAACCTCAAGTAAACAAGTCAGTGCATGATTTCTTAAACAAATAAGATGCTTCACGATCAAAGAGAACAAAAATATCCTTCCTACTATGATCTTTAAGTGTTATTTTAATTTTAAATCTGCATAATAAAAAATAATTTTTTAAAATGAATAATAACATGAAACATTATTCTTATAAAAGATCCATAACACAAAATGAAAAAACATTTTGAACAAAATTTTTTTACCTCGGAATGACATTAGTTATATGTTTCACACAGAAATTACAGTAGTATACACCATTTTAAGGATAAATATCCTTTCCACACACACAAACAGAATACCACCAACTTTCATCTTCAACAATACCTTTGATTGTATCGAAAATGATAAAAAAACCCTCCTAGGCAAGAGACATTTTAAAATTTGTTAACAATATTCATAAAAGAACAGATCTGGAAATTGTTTTTTGTTTTTTTTCTCTGTTCATTGGTGAATAAAATAAACTAACTCAATAAATGCCAATCTCATTATTATGTTGGAACTCTTCAATAGTGCATCTTCTAGTTAAACGCATGAAATTATCTTCCAAGAAAACAATTTTACCCTCATCTGCAATAAATAATGGCTGGGTACCATTGACACCTTGCTCAATGATACTAACAAAAAAATGATGCAAATACATGTACTTGTTATTCTAGATTGGCTGTATCTCAATAATAGAAAAAAAAACAGCGAAATAAACTATGCTAACCTCTGTTTGAATTCAACAACTTCAAAAAGATCCGTATTAAATAACATTTGAGTGGCATACATCACATTTTGGAGACCTACTTGACCTACACAGCAATACCAAAATAGTATAACAAAGTTCATGGGAGACAACACTTAGTGTAACAATAAGAAAATGTACAGAAATTAAACATGTACTCCTAAAGAACTTGACTTTCGCAAGTTTAATAACAACAACAGGTTGCTCCACATAGACAGAGGCTAGGAAATGATTTACTTGATTAACATAGTCCCCAAACAATGCACAACACATTGTAAGACTGAAACTCAAAAGATGAAAAAGAATAAAACAAAAAATAGAAAAAAAGATGATTCAAAGATAAAAGAAAAAATGAATGAATCAACATACTCTTTTAAAGTGAATTCCAGCACAATTATTTTCACGATTTTCCCCTCTTTTGCATATTCTTTCTCTTCTCTCACCGAGGTTAAAAGACCAGTGACATCTGTTTCAAATAAACACAACCTATTAAATATTCAAACAATTCGTTAAAAAAAACTTGAATAAAAGAATAGCACAATGATATACATACCAAGCAAAAAATAATAATTTTGGTCATGTTCAGTAGGTCAAAAAAAAGAAACATGTTGAAAAAAGTCTTTGGGATAACATCTTCATCAACAGCCACAACAGTGGTTCGATGAAGGAAAATCAATTCGAACAGTGGTTCGATGAAGGAAAATCAATTCGAATTCATGAGAAGTTGTTCTATAACTACCATGATTTGACATATCAGTAAAGTATGCCATTCTATAAACTTGACCTTCAATTATATGATCCCTAAACATATTAAGAAGTTGTTTCTTAACTGTAACTTGAATTTTTTCACACTGAAAATGCAACAAAAAAATAAAATCAGATTAGTGAAAAACATAATTTTAAGTTGAAAACTTAAAAAGAACAACTAACACCATATTTAAAACAGTAGCTAATAGGGACTAACATGCTCATCAAGGAGAATAATCTCCATTGAGTTAGGAACCTCATGGTTACCAAAAGAGGGCACAACCCAAAGACTTATAACCCTAACTTTCAACTTCCAAGCCTCTCTAGGAGGATGCATCTTAGAAATCATATCAAGTAGATGAAGATATAAACACAGAAAATATGGAATAAACACAGCCTAGGAGAAAATAGAAGACAGCAGAATGCCTGTGTATTGAATGTGGTTCACCAACCAAATTCAGGGCACAAGACTCACCTTTTTGAAATCAAATTGAACATGGAAATGGAGGGAAAAGAAAATCCCAATCCATATGCATCTCCATTCAATGGCATAGAGAGAACTAATCACACGATGAAAATCTGATAAAAAACAAAAAAAATAATACAAAAAAACCAGTCAAAGTTTAAAGAATTCAAAGAATAGGGACCAAAAAAGAAGATATCACACAATACTTAATACAGCGCACCTATATAATATTAGACCATAGGGAAGGCAATCATCAACTACCCCAAATACTGATTCTACTCATGGCAATGAGAATTGGTAAATGTATTAGGTAAACATAGATTCTAAACAGCAAATGAATGTGAAAAAAGTTACAAGCACACATCAATAAAATCTTGTCAATCACATCGACACTCATGAAATAGATTAGATAGAAACCCCATACTTTGATAATGATTCCCACATTTACAATAAAGAATATATGGCACAATATGATTGTGTCCAAAGAACATTTTCAAGGGAAGATAACTTGCTGGATGGATTTTTCTTAGGAAGAAGGAATTTGCTAGTTAGACAAACAGTACCGTGATGCCATTTTAGTGGCACAAGCCCGTTCCTTTCTCAATGAAGCTCTTAAATTCAGGCCAAACAGTTGTAGTTCTATGCAAGAGGTGAAATATACAATAGTTTTTACATAACCAATTAAAAAATAAAATGCAATTGAGTTTACTTAACCAAAGGTTTCATCAAAATGCAAAGAAATGACCAAGAACCTATCAATCAATTCCTATAAATCACATTACCATTCATGAAATAGATTAGATAGAAACCCCATACCTTGATAAGGATTTCCACATTTTCAATGAAGAATATATGGTAGAACATGATTAGGTGTGCAGAAGACATTTTCAAGGGAAGATAACCTGCTCCATGGATTTCTCTTTGAAGGAGGGGATTTGCTAGTTACACAAACAGTACCGTGATGCCATCTTAGTGTCACAAAGCCCATTCTTTTCTCAATGAAGCTATTAAATGCAGGGCAAACAGCTTCATATCTATGCAACAGCTGAAATATAAAATAATTTTCACATAAACAATAAAAAAATGAAATGCAATTGAGTTGAATAACTAAAGATTTCATCAAATGAAAATATAAATAAATGACCAAAAAGCTATCAATCAATTTCTTTCAATCACATCACCACTCATACAATAGATTAGGTACAAATCCCATATTTTGATAATGATTCACACAAGCCACATGCAACCAGTAATTCACTTTATGTGAAGTTAAGGGATTTCTTGAATATGAACAAAAAAAATTTGGATTCATAACCAATAAAAAATAAAATGCAATTGAGTTGACTAACCAATGGTTTCATCAAAATGCAAAGAAATGACCAAAAAACTATTAATAAATTTCTGTCAATCACATCACCCCTCATGAAATAGATTAAATAGAATCTCATACGTTGATAAGGATTCTCACTTTTCAGTGAAGAATATATGGCAGAACATCATTATGTGTACAGAAGACATTTTCAAGGAAAGATAACCTCCTACATGGATTTCTCTTTGAAAGAGGAAATTTGCTAGTTAGACAAATAGGATCGTGATGCTATCTTGGTGTCACAACACCCATTCCTTTCTCAATAAAGCTATTAAATTCACAAACAACTGTATGTCTATGAAATGCAAGAGATGAAATATAAAATAGTTTTTATTAAAAAAATACAAAAATGAAATTAAACAATATAACAAACAATTCAAATAGATTATTGAATGAGAATGGAAATGGGAATGCAAAACTTGAATAGGAGAGGGTGGATCTATAAACTCACTTTGCTGGAAAAACTCTACCAATCACATCACCACTGAGGAAGTAGATTAGGTAGAAACTCCATACCTAGACAATGATTTACAAAACCAAACCCATAATCCATAAATATAAGAAAACATAAGTAGAAATTTAATCTAAAATCCAAAAAATTGATAAAATAGACAAATCACATGCAACAAAAAACCCTAAACCCTAAAACCTGGATGAGACACAAAATTTGATCACAAGGATATACACAATAAAGGAAAAGAAAAATGATGAAGAGAAAAACAGGTTTGAAACTAAAGGGACCATAAGACTGATAAGAGTGTACCTGATTGATTGATTGCAGATCTTCAATTTGAGACTCTATGGAAAAATCCCTAACCTGCGACGGACGAAACAGAAGCTGTAGACAATGTTTGGTAGGGCAAAGGAAAAGAAATTAGGAGATGAAGACAAAGGGGCTAGGGTTCGATTTGATGATTACCAGATCAATCAAATCTGTGAAAAAAGGAGCTTACGTGAAGGAATCGCCAAAAAAGATAGCTGATGGCGAAAGCAGAGAGGAGCACATGCACCCTTCCTGAGGAGAACGTCCACCTTGGATGTGTGCCGACCTAAAACGCAAAAGGCTCTCTACATCGGAGATGAAACCACGCATATGCTATTGTTAATGATTTCATCTTTACTCACTTGAAATTTTTTGTGACACCAACGGCATTTCATTTCATTTGTATAGAATATTGATCATTGAATCACACAAGATTCGTCATTTCCCAGCACCTGAAACTTAAATAATAAATAAATTGAGTAATTGACAAACTGCTTTTTTTTCTTTTTTTTCTTTTTTTTACTTGGAATTGACAAACTCTTATCCCTTTTCGGTTGGTCATCCGGCAAGCCCTTTCTTATATTTTTGGGAATATATTTGAGAAACTCTTTTATTATTTGGGCTTATTTATGGGCCTGATCTTTGTGAAGGTGGACACCCTTAATATGATTTTATGATAATAAATTTAGGTTAATCAATTAGTCAGCTCACCTGTCCTCTCTTTTTAACCAAGTGTTGGGTTTGAAATCCATCTTATGTATGCTGGCTGCAGCAAAGGCTTAGATCAAGCAGTAAAATTAGATGTTTCACAACACACACCCACACCACACACACACATGCATATAACACTAAAAAATTCATATTCAATACTTCAAACGCTAACCCAACCCAGGTGCAACATATTTAGAGGTTTTGGCTTAAAGGTTAAATGAAAGTCCAAGTACAAGCCCATGGTATGGAAGTGGTTCTCAATTTTTTTTTTATTTCAAACAATGATAGAGTGAAATTCAACAATAATTCTACCACCAAGAAAATAAAAAGAAATTTAACAATAATAAAAAAATTAAGTATTATATCACCTGAAAACAAATTAAATAATTTGATTTGGTCAAATAGTTAGTTTACTTTTTTATTTAACAAGTGTCAGGAATTTGAGAGATACAATAATTCATTAATAAGTTTTAAGTAAAATTATTTGACGTTATTTATAGATACATTAAAGGATTAAGCATAACTAAGCGTTAAAATGGGATAATATTTTTTAATTTTTCATTTATAAATTAAAATTAAGCCAAATAATTTTAATAGGAAACTTAAATTGTGTGGCGAAAAACCCATATGAAGAGTGGCAAAAGGGAGGGGAGAAAACTAAACATAGGCAACTATGAAATTATTAGACAAAATTGTTGTAAGCTTTACATAAAAATCCTCCATAGATCCTATGTTGGAATCAGCCAAATGTTACTGTGGACCACAAGAGCTTTTAGAAACTGGATAACCTTATCTATCTTCAAGCCACATGTCACCTCATAAATGAGCATCCCAAATATGCACAAGTAAATGTAGCTTGCCACGTGGCAATATTAGATCCAATCAACAGATCAAAAACCAAAACATCTATGAACAATTTTGCTACCTGACACAGAAAATCTAAGTGAAGTTAGTTACAGAGTGAAACAGAACACATATTCATGGCTTCCCTTGCAACCTTAGCTGCTGTTCAACCAGCTGCAGTCAATGGACTTGCTGGAAGTTCCCTTAATGGAACTAAGCTCTCTTTCAAATCCTCTCACCAAACTTTAAAATCCAAGAAATTCAGGTAACTACCATACTTTTTTTATAAAGGAAAAATTATATATTATTGCACATGTTGAAATTTGACTTGATGAGTATATAAGTATCAACAATTCAACATGGACTCATTTTCTTTTCTTTCTAGAAGAGAAAGAAGAATGACCCTTAAGGATGATTAGTTTTTAATTAGTATAATTGAGACTAACAAGTATAGTTGGTTAGCTACATAGTTTCTGCCACTAGTGTATATACACTAGTATTCTACTTATGGTGGGTTTTTTTTCCCTTATAATTCAACTATTTTATATAGTTAAAAACTGAAAACTGATTATTTTTTTCCTCCTTAAATTTTCTTTCAAATTCTTGGCTCTTTCATTTTTTTTTTCAACATTGAATGAATGCTAATAGAGTATGACATTAACATTAACAGGAGTGGTGCTGTGGTAGCAAAGTATGGTGACAAGAGTGTGTACTTTGATTTGGAGGACATTGGCAACACTACAGGGCAGTGGGATTTGTATGGTTCAGATGCACCTTCACCTTACAACCCTCTTCAGGTTCATCTCATCATTTATGCCATCTCCATCTTTTCTAGCTGCATTGAAAATTATCTACTTGTTTACACAAAAAGTTAGCTATCAAACCGGTTATCCGTATAGAATACATTTTGAAATACGAAATAATATATAACAAAAATGTGCAAAAACAACACATGTAATTATTCAGAAATAATGTTTGTTGATCACTGATCTAGTTAAAATATTTTGATATTACGATTTTGAATAATGGTCTCAAATTTCTATCTTTCTTGTGGCACAAGTATGTATACAACTAATTCATTGAAAATGGATCTGCAGAGCAAGTTCTTTGAGACATTTGCTGCTCCATTCACAAAGAGGGGATTGTTGCTCAAGTTCTTGATCTTGGGAGGTGGTTCAACACTTGCATACTTCAGTGCCACTGCTTCAGGTGACATTCTCCCAATCAAGAAGGGCCCACAACTCCCACCAAAGCTTGGTCCACGTGGCAAGATCTAATTTGATACCACCTTTTCCATGTTTCTTGCTTTTTCATAATATGTAAAGTGTGATGACTGATGACTACTACATCCTATTATTATTATTCAAACATGTTTAATTTTTACTTTTATCAGCCTCATGCATTGCTTTGGTTTTCTAATTAAGACCTAAATATCCACAAACCAATATCAGAGAAACAATGGAATCAAATATATTTAGAACAATGGTTTTCATTCCACAATTTTTGGAAGCTATTTAGTTAATAAATAACAAGGTTTTTTCTTTTGTAATAGTACATATACAATGAGAATTCTTTGAATTCATCTTTGCAGCTGCATGACTACAAATCCTTCCTACACTGAGGATACAGTATGTTACAAACATTCAGCTTTTGTATATATTCACTTCTATGTACAAATTGAAAGATAAAATTAATAGTTATCAAATAATAATCAATCAAGTCTTTGAAGAACACCCTCAATGGAGGCCTAATTGTTCTTCTTGAAGACTTTATATATTTATAAATATATATAGATAGATATACTCTTCTACCTTGCTTTCCCTGCTTCCCTATTTCGGAACCAGTTTCATCAGTTGTCATACTATTAGTCCTTCATTTCGCGGCATTAATGGCGTGAAGTTGGACTTCTCATACCTCCCAAGGAATCAAGATAGGAAACCTTCTTATCAGTTGTTACATTTGGAAGCTTCTGGCCTTTTCCATTGTCAATATCCTTGTAGAAGTCGTCTGTAGCCGCGAAAGGATCCTTATTACTGTGATCACCACCATTCCAACCCATGAAATCCGAGAGAGTCATCGAACCACTGTCTGCATCATCTTTAGGAGTTGTTGGAGCCCTTGGAATTGAGCTCTTTGCAGCATTACTCTTCCTAGGATTTTGAGTTTGTTGATCTGCATATTGTACATCTTCTATTCTTGAAAGCACTGTATAGGCCAAACTTTCCAATATTCTTGAATAGCTTTCGAGACAAGCTTGCCCCACATCCTGCCATGGCAAAAGAGATCCCCCTCCATGAATTTAGTCTTATCATAAGGCTAAAAGGCTAATTAGAAATTTAGATTGTGGGTTGCAATTCTTTTAGATTCTTTTAGAAATTGTAAATAGTAAAGTTGTTCTTAGTTAGGCCTTACCCTGTTGAATTGGATTTTGCTTATATCCAATGCAGATTGAGGAGCTCCGGGGAAACGATGCTTAATGAGAAGCAAGATGGTTTCTGCTCTGTCTTCAAATTGTTCTCTTTTCTCCAGACTCACAGCAGAACTCCAAGATGATTTTGAGTCCTTTTGGTTCATCTTCCTCCTCCAAATTACCATTGAAGCCTCAATTCTGTTCTTCAGATCAAGGATCTTGTGTTCTGATGACAAGTCCACAGTTGATAGGAACTGGTCCGGATCGAAAAATTCAACTGTAATGCTCCGGTAGATCGATTCACCTAGACTTGATCTTCCATTCTAAACAAGAAGAAAAGAAAAGATTAAGAAGAAGCTATAACATCACTATTTCAATGCACTATTTTGTCTAAATGAAAGTAATATCTAAATACTTTTTAATATTTATGTCAAACTTACCTTGGGTAGGGAATCAATGTAGCTTTCAGGGATCTCCATTTCTGATAGAGTTTGAGCATTTATGGCCATGGCTGCTTTGAGGACTTGGTTGACACTATCTTTTTGGTACTGCAGAAACCTTCTTGATGCCTCAGATAAACCATCTACTGGAACCTTAGGTGTAGGCAACCACCACTTGTCATCATTCTTTCCTCCATCTTTCTCCGAATCATCCGAAGCATCCTTCTTTACATAATAGAACTCTTGCTTCTCTTGGAAGCCATCTAAACATTCCTGCTCAGCCATTGAATGTTAGTTGTCTGAGTTAACCAACAATCAAATTAAATCAAATTGAAACTACTTACAAGAAGCATTGTATCAAGCTTTTTTAAGGCAGGGATATTCATGTGGAGATCAGTTCTTTGTCGCGTTGTCATGATCTATTCAAATCAAATATGAGTTTCAATCATAAAAGGGAACATATATAGGACTAATCAGCTTTAATTTAATCCAATTCAATTTAATTAACCTCCATGGTTGTGCCATCCTTGTTCTTTTGTTGTTGAGGAACCATTTCAACAATGTATTCAGTAACTGATAGAAGCCAATCAATTTCTTTCTTCCACTTTGCTTTCCTCTCCGGAGGCATCGGCTCTAGGCGTCGTTGCTCTCCGAAAATTGAAGCTGCATTTGAAACAAGAAAAAAATGAGAAAATTTTTCAAACATTTCTATCATCATCTTAAAAAGAAAAAGGGAAGAACACAAATCTTTTGTCCTCATGCTTCAAACAATGTCAAAATTAAAAGTACCTGCAAGATTTGTGAATGCATTTGACAAGGCCAATGCAGATGAAACACCTTTTCCACCACCAGACATATCTTCACCCAATAGCAACTTTGCAAATCTCTCCTTCATTTGTTCCATTTCTGAAACATGTTGTTAATCATATATCATATGAAAGCAAACATATTACAATATGATGAAAAGTGCTTCTAAATCAAAATGCTGTAAATCAAATCATAGCAAATTAAAGCATAGCATATGTTATGTTTTTCTTACCCTGCAGTAGCTTGTCTTTTTGTTCTTTGAGTTCAATTTCTTCCTTGCTCATAACCCTTGGCTTAGCTGGAGTAGCAGCAGGACTCTTATTATTATTGTTGTTGTTGTTTTTGTTTTTATCTAATTCATTGAGCTTTGATCCTTGACTCTTTGATGAAACTATATCTTCTTCAGTAACATCCAATTTGCTAGCACTCTCAATGCTCAAACTTTTTGTATGCCTACCTGTGTTCTCAAACATTCCTTTGAAATGGAATAGTTTGGATTTATAACTTTCATGTTCTTGTTCCAATGCCTTCACCATCTTTTCTTTCTTTCTTTCTTTTTTTCTTCTTTTGAATAATATACAAATATATCTCCTAATGATGTCTAACACAGAATTCTTTGTATCTATGGCTTTCTTCCAAGGAGTAATGGTTATATTTTCAAGCAAGAACAAAACATGGAGGGTGAAGAAAGAAACCAGAAAGAACTTTGTTCCTTCATGAAATAGGAGTTATTGTAAAAGAAATGGTGCATTTTGTTCTTTTAGAAGTTTTGAGAGTTTGAAGAGAGAAAAAAAGGGTTGGAGGTGATTATTTGATGGGGTTTGAGTTGGTTTTATTTTCTTTTTTTGTGCTGAGTTCATTGAACGTGGGGTGCATGTTAAATTGTTGATAGATAAAGAAAAAATATATGAGATAAGATTATGTGGGTTTAAGATTTGTGGAAGAAACAATTTTTTTAATGATTATATTAGTATAACATTATTTTACTATGTTATGTTATTAGATGTGAGGGTTTAATTGGATGGTTAATTACTTAATTTAAGGTTCTAATTTGAGGGTCAAAGTTTGCTAAAGACAGGGGAGGCAGACATGCATGCTTAGCCAATTAATTAATTAACATTGACACAAATTAAACTCACTCTCTTCCATCACTGGATGGTGTTGATGCCTCACTTTAGAATAATTAATTAAGGTTAAGATGCTTCAAGAGTATTAAAAAAATAGAAAATTTCTGATCAGCATTTAGTAAATTATTTTCTTCTTTTTCTCTCTCTCTCTCTCTTCTTTTTGGGATAAAAAAAAAAACATTGGTTCTCAAATTAGACCATAACAAATAATAATTTTAGTTTCTATGTTTCCACGGTATATAAAAAATATAAATTATATAAATATCAGAAAATAGTTACTAGTAGTCAACTATCTGAATATCTTGCTAATACATGTATATGATAGATGATAATAATGTTAAATTTTAGCATGATTCAAATAAATTTTAGAGTAAATTGACAATTAGATCTTCGAAAATATTAATCTTGGACTAATTTGTTTTTGAAGAGAAAAAGTACCAATTAGGTCCTCTAAGATAGTAAATCGTAGACATGTATGTCCTTCTGTCAATAAATAATGCGAAACGAAACTGAATTGTCTATGTATTTCGTTATTTATAATGGTGCATGTCTTGTTACTATCACATGAGTAGGAAAATGATATAGTTTTGAACTTATTTTTTGAGTTTTCATATATCATTTATCAACTGTTTTCTATTTATCCCAAATCATATTAAAATAAGTGAAGTTTCACCCTAAAAATTGTTATCTACATGACTATCTTTCATAAATAGACATGTCAAAATAATTAACAATACATTTAAATATTACCGTTAGATTTTAGTTGATAAATTAATAAAAAGATATCATTTAATTTTTAAGGACCTAATTGTTATTCTACTCTAAATTTTAGAAAGAGAAAAGTAAAACTTTGTAGACTATAAGTGCATAATGTTTTTCAGATTTCTAAGTAAAACTAGTAGGCATTAGGCAATACTGCTTTTGAAGAACAAATATATGTTAATATGTATCAATTTCTAGGTTCATTTTTTTTCTTTCTCTTCTTTTATACATGATGGTGGCATATATATATGCCCAATCCTTCAATATAAAATAGATTTATCATTAATTTAATGACACCAATATAGGATCATTAGGATGTCATAATAGTCCACCTTGTCGTTGCTGCAACTTTTGATCTGGGTATTCCAGAACATCTATTGGTAAAGCAGCTCAGTAAGGCTGTAACCTCAGAATACATATATCTTTTTGATAAACCAAAAAAAATAAATTTCATACTTTAATCTAATAGCAAAAGCACGTGCAACATTTTAAAAGAACAAGTGTTATATTAACTAAACATATTTTATTCGCAAAGAAACATATTTTTGGCCTTGGTGTTCTAAACAGAGAGGATGCCACATAGACTTTTATATCATTATTGCAAAAATATATCAAATTAATCTTTTTAATAATTTTAAAAAATAACATATATATTTAAATTTTGTATTATTTTAAATTTTAAAAAGATAATTAAAAAAATAAATTAAAATTATCAATCACTGCTCATCGTTTATTATTTCTTATCCAAACATTTTTAAAGTGGTATCGACTACCGAGGCTTCTATAATTATAACTTCTATAATTACTAATAATTAGCCAATAGCCATGCTACTGGAAAAGAAAAGAAAAAAAAATAATTTAGAAACACTTGTATAATTTTCTTATTTTGTCAGTAAAATGAAATTTAAAATCGGAAAATAAAACAACAATAATTTTATTGTTAGTGATGGTACGATTGGTACCTATTGTCTCTGCCACTATAACTTTATCTATCTCCATGGAGCTTCAGTGCCTCACAGTTCAGGACAACCATCGCCGCCCTGAAACCCTAACCCTAAAACAATATGGGATCAATCAGCGTCCTTCTCGTCGGAAAAGTCCTTCCATATCTCGAACAAGAGCTCGACAAGCGCTACAACCTCTTCCGCGGTATCGATCCATCGCAGAGGGCCGCCGTGCTTCGCGACCATGCCTCCTCCATACGCGCCGTCGTAGCCAGCTCCAGCGGCGGACCCGATGCGGCGCTCATCGAGGCGCTGCCCAAGCTGGAGATTGTTTCGAGCTTCAGCGTCGGCGTGGATAGAATCGATCTACAGAAGTGCAAGGAGAAAGGGGTTAGGGTTACGAACACTCCCGATGTTTTGACCGATGAGGTTGCGGATTTGACGATCGGGTTGATTCTTGCGGTACTGAGGCGGATCTGCGAGTGCGATCGATACGTGAGGAGCGGGAATTGGAAAAAAGGTGACTACAAGTTGACTACTAAGGTAAATGAAGAACACTCAACACTGTGCTTCATTTCCCTTTTTTTGCATTTACCATTGATGAAATGTGATTGTTCTTTTGCATTTAACTTGAAACTTGAGTAAACCACTAGGTTAATATTGAATCAGACAATTTAACTCCGGTGAATGAAAAAAAATCCAGTGAAATTGTCCATAAAAACGTGGATTGAGTTTTATATTTAATTATTAGGTAGAGACTTAAGCTTATAGTGCTGTATTTTAAGATACACTAACTCCCCTGGTTTTTACCAAGTCTATTAGGAGCTACAAAGAGTGGGTTAGCTTTGTTCCGTCTAGTTGTTGATGGCAATGCTGGACATAACTACAGTCTTTTGTTTAGTGTTTGTATTGTAAATCTGGACTTTCTAAAGGCTCCACCTTACTGTGTTGAGCTTTTTTATTTCAAAAAAATAACTCCCCTGGTTCAGAGTTCAAACTTCAAACACCAGACTCTTGTTTTCTTCCCCTCCCCCCCCCCCCCCCCCCCGCCGCTTGGCATGTCTCTTTATCCTGGTTTGCGTCTTTAGTAACTGCTGTTTCAATTCATCAAGTTGCTTAGCCCTTTCAATCAGGATCTGATTTACCTCTTCCAGTGTTGATGGAAGCAAATCCCCCTTCTGCAAAGTAGGAGGCGTTATAATTTTAGAGCTGAAATTCAGCCCACTTAATCACTTGGGTCATTGTCTAGGCTTCTATAAGTGAAACACCCCAATAAGCTTCCAAAAAGTTGTTCGCCTCTTTGGTGTGGCATTCCATTTGAGGATTGTAGGCTGTGCTGTGCTTCAAAGTAGTCTCAGCCAACCTAGACATCTTTGAAATGATAGATTTGGGGAACTCATGTAGTGATACTACATCCTTGGCACTAAAAGAGTGATACAAGGCTATGAAATGTTCATATTCCGCGAGCCTATCTCTACCTCTACGAGGAGGATATCAACCCCCCATCGCATGCTTTCCGTTGAAGTCCATAGAGATATTAGTCCAACTTGAGACGGAATGGAGAGGGGATGCTAGAGGCCTCCAGGTGAAAGTGTTATGATACTTGTTTCTTTTGACAAGTATCACAGCCCCGGGCATATTACTGAATTGTCCTCTTAATGCCTTCCCCAAACAACCCTCACTAGATTTGTTTGTGGCTTTGTGCTACTAGTCTTTCATACTTGGCAATAAAAGTATTTAACTAATGGAATAAGTTTAGTCTCACAAAAGGGTCTACAATTCTTCATTCTTTGAAACGGTTGCTGTTTGTTGTCCTACATGGTTTTCAGTTTCTTTCTCTTGGTATGTCTCAAAGTATTTGCATATGGCCGAAAGGCAAAAGACAAAAGTTCAAGTGAAGTTTAGCCTTGGAAAATTTGAGAATACTAACTAAGAATTTAATTTTATTTTTGTAAGCAAACGGGGTTAACTCCCAGAAAGAGAGAGCAAAAGAATTACACATATCGGTGTAAGGTAGCCCCACTAAAATCATCCCCTAAAATTTATCTGAGCACTACAGGGGTGGGGTTGTCAGCAAAGTGAAACCCTGGGTGCATAGTGATACTCTCCTTTGCCTTCCAATCTGCTTAATGATAGACCCAATAAAGGAAGAAGCCCAATAAAGAATTTTGAGGGGTAGGGGTGAAGGACTTAATCCACATCATTAACTGTGAGCCCAAAAGTTTAGTCCAATTATAAAAGAATTCCTCTCAAGACAAAAAAAAAACAGATTTACTCTGACCCAAAGAAAAAGAGAGCCATAAAACGAACAAGGATAAAAAACCCTAAATCTTCAAGCTGCAGCGCCGCCTAACACGAGCTATGGTTCGTGGCGGGGGCTATTAAACGTGTAACTTTGAAGTGTTCTGGTATTATAATTTATAACTCCTTCATTAATCATTATCGTCATCTCTGCTAAAGATACAAGCTCGCCTATCCTAGCAATGACGACACCGAATGAAGAATATATAAGAAACCAATTTGCTTCTCTCTCTCTCTCTCTCTCTCTCTCTCTCTCTCTCTCTCAAACACACACACACACATATGTAGATGACAATATGTAAACATTTAAACGTTACTAGTTTGTTTGTTTTCCATTTTGAAGTGAAATAGTGAATAGAAGGTGCTGTGATGATGATATGAAATAATCTCGTTAATCTGAGATTTCTTTTGCTATGAGGAGAACAATTCTATCCATTCATTCTTCTGAGCACCTTTTATTCTATTATTCTTCATATATTGTTCTCTCCGTCTCCATTAATCTCATCATTCTCATGTATATGTAAACAGTTATATCTTACTTGTTTGTTATTTACTTACATTTTTGAATTGAAACTATAAATAGGAGAAGGTGCTGTGATGATGAGATAAAATAATCTCGTTAATCTGAGATTTCTTTTGCCATGAGGATAATTTTTCTCATCCATTCATTTTTTTGTCTGAGCACCGTAAACAGACTGCCTAACAATTTGTACTATTCATAGTGGTCTTAGAAAATAAGACCCGAACGATCTATCATCATCACATTATAATTTGTTTTATACGTGCACACATACTCTTTTGGGATCCCATTTGCTTTTGCAATGGCAAATTTATATTTATTTGTATAATATTACCCTTGCAGTTCTCTGGCAAAACCCTCGGCATTCTTGGGTTGGGAAGGATTGGCGCAGCAGTTGCCAAGAGAGCTGAAGGATTCGACTGTTCAATATGTTATTACTCCAGAAATGAAAAACCAGATTCGAAGTACAAGTACTATCCAAGTGTTGTTGAATTAGCCTCCAACTGTGATGTACTGGTTGTTGCCTGCCCTCTTACGCCGGAAACACATCACATAATCAACCGGGAGGTGATAAATGCTCTCGGTCCAAAGGGTGTTCTGATCAACATTGGGCGAGGCAAGCACGTTGATGAGCCGGAGCTGGTGTCTGCACTGCTTGAAGGTCGCCTAGGAGGAGCTGGGCTAGATGTGTTCGAGAAAGAGCCTCATGTCCCCGAAGAGCTGTTTGGGCTTGAAAATGTTGTTTTGCTGCCTCATGTTGGAAGCGCCACAGTTGAAACTCGGACTGCAATGGCTGACCTTGTCCTTGACAATCTGGAGGCTCACTTCCTCGGAAAGCCCCTCTTAACCCCATTGGTTTAATTTGATGCCATCTATTGAACTATCAAAATAACTTTGATGCGCCTTCATTTGGCTACAATAATTTTTTCGGACGTTAAACATTGATGATTGTGGGAGCATTGTTGAGCGTATTGCTTGTTACTTCGGGTTGTATGCTCGAGTTTGTTAAGATCGTAGCAATAGAATTCGGAATTCCACTTAGGACTCACTGGTATCTTTATTTATCTTTTATTTCCTGGCTTTTACATACCTTTTTTCTGGTCCAATTATGGGAAAATATTAAATGCTTTTGAATTCAATTTTAGTGTTTGAAACAAAAATGCTTTTGAATTGTTTTTTTTTTTAAATCAATTTCAATTTAAATAGACCTAATTTAAAATTTCATTCTATTGGGATTTTATTTAAAATTTAAAATATCTTTATAATAAATTACTTCTTTTTTAACCTTCTCTTAAATGCTTTTAACCTTTTAACACAGACTGCTCTTTTCTTTCACTACTTTTGTTCCTTTTCTTTTCTTTTAATTCACTCAATATAATGTATATATATTTTTTGGAAAGTCTACCATCTAAAAAAAAAAAGTATAGATTTTATGTTTAACAACTATTTCTGAACAAGTGAAGTTGTGTCAATCATGACAATAATAAAAAATGCACAATTACACTAATAAAAAATACACAATTTTATTTTATTTTACTGATATAATTAGTTGTTATAATTTGTTGTTTAATAACTAGCTTTTTTTTACTTGCTAGATCGATAGACCTCAATAGTTTATGTTTATTTTTTTGTTATTGGTTGTCATTATAATCAACCACGACAAACTATTTAATTTTTTAATTAATAACAATGTTTTCTAAATTTAATATTTTTAAATTAATACAATTTTTGTTTTTTTAAAAAGGATGAACATATTTTAGTTGAAAAGAAATTTAGTTAAAAAATATAAATTTTTAAATTATTTTATATAATTTAATAAATATGATGTATTAATAAAAGATAAAATTATCTACTATAAAATTTTAATTTATTTGATAAATATTTTAAACAATAAAAATTAATTTAATTTTATAATTTTATTAATTCATTTCAAATACTAAAATTCAATTCTATACCATTAAAAATACTTAAACAAGCTGTGAAAGTTGAAACACATCTAAACACCATTTTCGTAACACATTTAACAGGGTCTAAATTAGAGGCAACCATTTTCAGCTTAAACGTCTTATCTGGGGACTTATTTTCCCAGAAATTATTGGATACAAGTAAAATCTTATGATCTTATCAAAGGTGTCACCATACATGTTGTTTCTAACATGAATTTGCAAATGTAGTTACAAATTGGGCGTTAATTCTGATATCAACAATGACTTTAATACAACTAGACTGAATTTATTGAAAATCAAAGGGATATTCGCTCTCGAACAAAGATCTCAAGGAAAGAAAAACAACCTCAAGATTTGAAGAAAGAAAGACATTGACGTTGCAGCTACAGTTTACAAAACACCAATTTCTTAGTAACGGAGAATTAAGAGAATCTGGCCATAATGAAAACAAAAAACCAGGGCTATCCAGAACAAAAACCGACGGAAATTTCAACTTTTCAGCGTTTCATACATAGCCTTCAGTTAAAGTAGGTTTCTTCTCTTCTTCTTCACAGTTTTTCTTCTTATTCTTCTTTGCATCATCGTCAATTCCCAAATCTTGCAATTCATCAATGCAAGGTGCTTCTTCACCTTCCCCCAATTTAGCTCCTTCTCCAACCACAATTTCGTCCACAACCTCTTCCACTTCGCAGCTGCTACCACCAGAGACCTTCACCTCATCGCCACCTTCTTCGCATCCTTTCTCGACGGAACATGCTCCGGGCGGCTCGATCCCAATCACGGCATCGGAGGTTCCCTCGGCTGCGGCTGGCCACGGGTCGTTGACGCAATCTCCGGCAGTCTCGTCATCGTCATCGGAGAAAATCGCGGCGGCGGACTTCACGGCAGCGGCTGCTTTGAGGAATGCTTGGTGGATGGATTCAGGCGGAAGAGCACAATCTTCGAGGCCTGCGTCTTCGAGGCGCGGGGGTAGGATCTGGTGCAGTAACCCGTGTTGTTCTTTGGTTGACTCCATTGGAAAATCAGGTTCCAATTCCGAATTAGATTTTTTTGTGATTTTTTAATTTTGGGAAATGAAACCCTATTTGCTAAATCTCAGGGAGGAAGCGGTTGCTATATTAGGCTCCGGAATGTGGCGGTGAATGGCGATGCTGCTTCTGTGACCATCGAGAAACTTCCATGGGCTTCGTGAATTTGAGCTTTCTGCTGATTTCTTATTTGATTTTTTTTTTTTTTGTGCATATCAGGTGGCCTAAAATTCACCAGCATCTGCCCCTACTAAAAAAATGTGAGGAGTAAATTTTTTTTATTAATATTAGTTAACACTTTAAGTTAATATTTTATTTTTATATTATTAAAATTTAAATTTTAAAATTTAATAGAAAATTTTTTTATTGGTCAAATATTGAAATAAAAATGTTGTTGGTTAAATATGACTGAAAAAGACAATTGCTCCAAAGCTTATCTAAATTTAGAGGGTAAATACATACTGTAAAATGTTAATTGTGTTGTGTTGTGTTGTGAATGTGAGCATGTGATTATTGCGATTTGTGCCACTATCAAAAAGGAATTATGAAACAAAAAGTCTCATAATGGAATCCATTAGGACACTTTGTAATCTTCGGAGGAAGGAGTATCCTGCACGATTTGGAATCTTCCATTTGAATATCAAATGAGGGAACCTTGAAAATTGGAGGAGCCTAAGACAAAAAATAACATGTAGTGATGTACAATGCACAATATGATGATTACTTAGAAGATTAAACGTGCCATAGAATCATATTATTTTACTAATCATATACCAATAAATAATTCATGTAAAACATTCTTTATTTTGTTTATAAGTTAATATATTTGCTCAGTTTTCTCCAATTATTCTTCAACCACCCTTCATCATTTTCTTATCTAATTACAGCCAAATTAAATTAACCTTGAATTGAGTTCTCTATTCTGAGTTGTAAATTTGTAATGCAACTAGATACTCAATTTGAATTTGAAACCTCTTGTTAATAGCTCAGTCAACATTTTCCCAAGTTTGAATGAAAGAGAATGATTGTGCTAGGCTATTTAAGCTTAATAACCAAACAGAAAACTTGTCAAATGCAAAACACTTACATCAAAATTAAAATATTTCACTTCAATATGATAGCTCAACAATACACAAATAATATTCAGTATACATGACAGAGAATTTGTTCCTGGTTTTACATAGCTAATGTTGTTTTAGCTGACTAATAATGAATTTGTCAATGTCTTGTACTATGGCACCAAGCAAAGCTGATCCAGATTGAACATTCTACTCTTAACATTCACAGCCTGTGGATCTCTGCTGTCGACCACCACCACCAACATCGATTGAGTCAGGGAGGTACCTGATATAATCAACACAATACACCATACTTAAGTCTTGTGATGATTAAAGTAAATTGTTTATCTTAAAGGGAAGTGGAATCATAAATCATTTCACATTCAAATGTACAACACCCTATAAATCATTAACTAGTAAATATTGAATAATGACATGTACAGAAATTGAAATTGATTAGAGAAAACCCATGGACAAAAATTGATTATCTAATGTGTATTCATTTTCCTTTTTTTTTTTTTTTGGCTTTTAGGATTTTGTGAGGTAAATAACTAAAACAAGGAATCTTTTTAGTAGTATTATAAAGCCACCATAACCATGGAGGTTTAGGAGTATAACTAGAACCAAGACAGAATCTCCAGCACCGGAAGCTACTATCTTTCACTATTCTTTTGTGAGAGAATTTGACAGTGCGACATAGCTCTCGTGAATTTTAGGAGGGTTATAACCTTAATGACAAAGATTAGTTTCGAGAAAGCACGGGAGAAGTTCCCGAGGGTGGATATCCAGTCCAATAGGAAATGAAAACAGAAGAATGAATCAATGAACACTCACATTTCTTCTTCAGGTTCGTTCTTGAGTGCATTCTTGGCTATACACTGGAAAGCAGCTTCAACATTAAATCCTTCTTTTGCAGAGGTCTCGAAGTACGGAATGTTTCCCTTGGAAGCACACCATGCCTTTGCTTTCTTCTCAGAGATCTGAAACGAGAAAGACATCATAATAGAGGAACTTACAAATGGAAAGTTTTTGAGAAAATTGCACAGAACTTTTCATAGGAGGCAATAAGTGACAATAATGACAGGAGTAACTTACAACTCGGCTGTTTCCACCATCGACATCTATTTTGTTCCCCAAGACAACAAATGGGAAGTTTTCAGGATCAGATGGACTAGCCTGAAAATGAAATCATTTACTTGAGCTTCTCAATGTTCTTTAACAAAGGGAAGGCCACAACATCAGAGAATGATAAAAGGTCACCTGAATAAGAAACTCTTCTCGCCAGTGATTAAGGTTCTCAAAAGATTTCATGACATTTACATCATATACAAGGACACAACAGTCTGCACCCCGATAGAAAGCCACACCGAGACTCTGAAAGCGCTCTTGACCAGCAGTGTCCCAAATCTATAAGTAAAACGAGATACCTTACCATATTCTTCAAACAAATAGAGGAATTCACAACTATTCAATGAACAGCATATAAAAAAGAGAGGCAGAAATTGAACTTATATCCCGTAGAAAGTACCAGGCACTTACCAAATTACTATCATAAACCATTCATAATGGTCATCATTTCTTTAATCATAGAGATTAACCTCACCACAAGAAACAAAGAATTCCAAGAAAACAGAATATTTAGTCTGTTTTCTATTATTTTCTTTAGAATGAGACTGTAAAGATCATCCATCAAAACTCTAATGAACAGAATGGTCAATAACAAGAACAGTTTAAAACATGCTCTAGCTATGTTCAGCAAGATATTACAGAGATATTACAAAATAAAGCGATGATCAGTGTGAAAACTAATTCGGATAATGAACAATCCGATAGTGAAATAGATCAATACAAGAATTGTTTTTCATCTGAAAGGGATTCTTCACCTGCAATGTGAACAACCTATCTTCAAACTGAACTTCCTTGGTTAGAAAATCCGCACCAATGGTAGCCTTATACTGATTACTAAACTTTCGATTCACATACCTACATGCAGAGATGAGAAACGAAAATCATGATCTTGATAATGCAAATCAAACAAACCAGCATTCATCAAGCCATTGCTAAATGTACTATAACAAAATGCTTATGAAAGAAAATGAGTTTCGGGCATACTGATTCATCAATGATGTTTTGCCAACCCTGCCAAAATGAAGGGGAAAAAACAAAACAAAAACCAAATAAATTATCATCAGCAAAGAGAGATTGGATGAATAACACAACAAACAATTGCATCTGACTGATATAGTAACCTTTCAAGCATTTGCACGCAAAGACATAATATTAAACTAAGCCCTCTCAGAATATTGCAAAACTATTGAATCATAACAGAATTTTGCTTTCATGTAACACATGTTTTGTAAGAAAGTTCTATGTTTTCAAGAATCCAAGAAACTTTCATACAATTCAAGTCTCATTTCTTCCTCCTCCAATCTTCAGCATCTCATAAACTATATCTTTCATAGTTTTTGCTAACAAACCAAGAAGAAAAAAAATAAACTTTTTCTTAAAAATATACACTTCAAAGAAAAATGCACCACCCCTTTTCAGTTTTTCCTTTCTGGGTATGATATAAAATAAACCAAAATTTAATTAATTAAAAAAGAATTCAAATTTCATATATATACACAAAAAAAAAAAAACATGCATTACCCGCTATCTCCAAGGATTATGACCTTTAACAACATGCGCCGTCTTGATGCCATGGATCGAAATACAATCTGTGGAACTTTGTTTTCAGCTGGAAAAAAAAATGAGAATTTGGAACACAGAGATTGAGATGTGTTTTGTGTTTGTGGAACAAGAGTTTTTGAAAGACAGGTGGAAGAGAGGAACAGGAATAGAAATTTCAATTTCAATTATAATTACAATTACAATTACTGAATTAAGATGAATAAATAAACTAAACAAAGGGTGACAGCTAAGATAAGAAATAAGAAGAATGCTGTGAGATTGTTTATTGACTCTCTTCTTTTACCAAAATGCCCACACTTTCCTAATTTAACCTTTTTTATTATTTTTTCTGATATCTCTTAACTCATCAGGTCAAAAGCTAATTTGTCATTTAACTGTAATGTGTAATCACATTTGTACTCTTTATTTATACTAATCACATGGCAAGATATGTTGTTCTTAATAGTAAAGGAATTAATTAATTAAATGTTCATAGAAGGGCCAACAAAGCATCAAAGGGTGTGCCTTTTTTTTTTAAGATCAAGTGTTCCATTAGTAGTGATAGGATACAGGATGGCATGCTAAGAATAGCTTTAATAAATGACTGTAAAACTATAACATAACACTATAAACTACATCATATAACATTAATGAAATCAAGTATATAGACCAAGTGACATTATCATATTAAATATTCAACCCCAAGTTTAGTAGTTCAATTTTTTATCTCCATTATGTGAATGACACGTATATTCTATGGTTTATTCTTATATGTTCTTTAACGTTCTTTATTCCATAAAGAGTATTATATTCTTTGTCAATTAAATAAACAAATTTTATTTTTCTATTTATTATATTTTATATCAATAATTTAAATTTAAAATTTACCGTTTAAAATTTATAGTTTAAGTGCTTTATTTTTTACCTTTAGTAACAATTTAGTTTTCAAAAATGGCTGTTCTTCATAATTTTTTCTCAAAGAATATTAGCATTTAACGTATTTTACTGTTTTTCTTTTACTATAATAATAATAATAATAATAATAATAAAATTAAATTGGAATAGTAGTTAACTCATTAATCCGTTTAAATAAGTGTAAAAAGTTCAAATCTCATCTTGGGCATAACAAATTCATTAGCTAATAAAAAATCCTTAAATAAAGTTTCGATCTGCGACGAATTAGTGGTTAACCTGCTGGAGACTGGAGTAGAGATACCATGAAAAAACCAAAATAAATAAATAAACAATATTGATAACGATGACGATGATGCTGTTTAAACTATTTAAATTTGCTTAATTGCGCTCATAGAGTTATTGAAGTCACACAACCATTACTCCCAATACCAAAAAGCACGAAACGTTACATTCAAATATGGTTCTCCTTGCTGTCATGAATCAATAACTCCTCCTGTCATAAACTGGAGATATCATACAATATCATGCTCTCTATATAATTACAGAAAGACCGTGAAATAATTGCCTTAATCAACAATCCTTAATACCCTCCAAGTCTAATATGATGCATAATCACAAAGTTAACCAAATAAATACAGAATCATCCCTACATATCCTTAGTTCTTTTGAATCACAATGTTAGCCTTCCCAGTTAAGTAAACGTTAGTAGCATAAAAGTGTGAATCAAATTAAAGCTTACAAAATAATTCAGCATTCATACTTGAGAAACAAGTTAGACAGCAAAACCATTAAAGAAAAAGAATGAAGCAACATTGGCTACTGCATATTATGAGCACAAGCAAGCCATTGCATACTTCTCTCTACCTGCAAAATCTACCAACACATATGTACCAACAATGCTCGTCGATGCGAGCGGGACATAATATCTGGATTAAATCCTTTCTGTCTCTTGTGTGTTTTGCAGGCCTGAACTGGTTGAAGCAGATGGATGTTGACCGTACTCGCTGCTCGGTCCACTGTACTCGCTAGTGCCATGCTCTTGGCTTTCAAGTGCCAGCTTCCTGAACTTCTTTAGGTCTTCATTGTATTGACCGGCGTCATAGTTTAAACTCTCAAAGGAACCAAAAACTCTGCTGTGCCCCGGTGTGCCCCCCTCGTACAGATCCTCTAGAGAAATATTTCCTTCTAGAGCTCGAACAACCTGCTTAACACAATTTTATCATTGTTATGCCAAACAATTAGAAGTAAGCTTCAAAATCGTTTAAGAATGATAGATCACAAGTTTCTTATAAACACATCTTTTGACTAGGTAAACTCACCTGGCTCATTCGAGGCCGGCGCCTGGCTGAATGGCGCACACACGTTGCGGCACATGCAGTCATTCGAGTCAGCTCTTCACGATCATAATTTGTCTGCAACCTTGGATCTAGAAGTCCACTAAAATTTCCAATTTCCAAAGCTTGGGAAAGTAAGGGCCTTGCCTATAATATACACAATAATTTAGTACATAGTTACAATTGGACAGTTTCTCCCATTCTTCACACAAGTTCAATACAACATTTGGTATTGGAAACCAGTTATCTGAGACCAAGTTAGAAAGCTAATATGAACTAGATAACCAATAGATAAGAACCAATCCGATTTTTATTATGCTAGATACTTTCAACTTCAAAATTGGACTCACGTGCAAGCATAGGGTGAATTTCGTTTGCATTTTTTTTTTCTATTTTCATTATTAATGGTTTTGTTTTCAGGATTTTGTGAAGAAAAAAGAGAAAACAAGACACTGGAAATGAAAACAGAAAAATGAAAATTCAAATCAAATGCACCCTAGTTTTCCAACTTCCTAACCACCCTCAATTAATATGGTTTTTATCAAGATTGCCAATGTGACTGAGAAAAGGGGTAAAAAAGCATCCAAAATGAACAGATAAAAGGCTTGAGAGATGCATATAAAACACTGGCCACCCAAATATAGCAATCAACTTCACTCCTCTCACAAAGAGGATTGGACACAGGAAAGTTAGACACCTATCATAAATACTATGTTTTCAAGTCTAAAGCTATACAAATTATAATAATAACATATAAACATCCATGCAGTACAGTACAGTACACTACACACCCATTCAACCATGCTGTCATCTGTGAAAGATTCAGTTTTATCAACAGGTTTTCGACCGGTAATCAACTCCAAAAGCACAACACCATAGGAGAAAACATCTGACTTCTCTGTGAGTTTCCCACTAGCAGCATATTCAGGAGCCAGGTATCTGTTGAATGAATTTGGAAATTCACTGAGATAATTCTAGAACAGCAAATATAAAATGTAAAAGTAAAATCAACCTAACTTACATCCAAATTAAGAAATATAAATATATAATACATAAATTATAAACCCTCCTAACCAGACTCGAGAAAAGAATACAAATGGTGATGCATCCTACCCAAAGGTTCCCATCACTCGAGTAGAGACATGGGTATCTGTGTCTGTTGAAAATTTGGCTAGTCCAAAATCTGCAACCTGAAGGGACGATAAGGGAATATTATATTATTACATACACGATATGCTTGGATAGGGAAGCGCCAAATGAGATGATGAACAAATTTTTAGTTCATTTAACTATTCAATTATTCATTATACTCCATTTTAAGTCCCTTCTACTTAGGGAAATTTTGAGGTCTAAGGAAGACGGAAGGTTCCTTCTTTTCCTATTGCAGAAACCATTTTAAAGAGGGAGTGGGATATAGTTTCCAATTAATCCACCTGTTCCTCTTGTTCACCATTAAAACGAGAGGACCTTTGATCCATTGGCTTTGTTTGCATCCTATATCATACATAGCTTTATAAATCATACATATGTTATGTTGTCATTAGAAGAACAAGTATAGCCTACCTCAATGGCACAGGCAAATGAACAAGAAAACAAGGTTTCTTTAATTTTAAAACATTAATTAAGGATTTGAATTTCTATTTATATGTCAAGGAATGCAGTTCAAAGGTTATAAAGTTTACCTTTGCCTCAAAACTATCATCAATAAGGATGTTAGATGCTTTAATGTCCCGATGTATGATTTTAGGGTGACCTAAAAAGATATTAGAATGATAGAAGTAAATTTTGAAGTTAGTATCACGAACAAATAATTTTTACCAGATTTTAAGCAGAAACTTATTTCCAAGTAAGGTAAACTCACAATCCTCATGCAGGTAGGCCAATCCCTTTGCAGCTCCAACTGCAATCTTCATCCTCGTTGACCAGTCCATAGTCGGTCTGTCCTTTGCTGGAATGATATTCGTATGATACCAAAAATTATTAATAGTGACGTGCGAGTAAGTTTATCACACTTTAAACAAGACAGTGTAGTCCTAAACCTTAATTACCAATCCAATCTATTTAAACTCAACTCCACAAAATTTTTAAACCACAATTCTGCATACGAAAACAATTTTATTACACACAGAAGCTATACTACTCAAAATATGCGTACACCTGAAGTTCATCACATTTATTAGAGAATGATTGGAGTAAATCCTATGTATAGGAAGAAAAGGGAAATTGCATACCATATAGGTGAAAAATTAAATTTTGTCCTTCATTCTACATTATCTATGTATGCATCATGCATCATTCTTCATAAATCAAAAGTGCTAATATATGTGGGGGGAAGAGGAGATAAAGATTTAACTTTGGAGCAACGAATGGAAAATATCTTACCATGCAAATGAAACTCAAGTGTTTTATTTGGCACAAACTCATAAACAAGCATCCTTTGGCCACCTGAGACGCAATATCCAACTAGGGAAACAAGATGCCTGTGATGGACACGGCTAATGACCTCGACTTCTGCATGAAACTCACGCTCCCCCTGTTTACTCTCGGATTTCAGCTGCTTAACAGCAACAGTTTTTCCATTTGGAAGAACTCCTTTGTGGACATAGCCAAAACCACCTTGACCAAGAAGATTTGAGCCGGAGAACCCTTCTGTTGCCATTGCTAACTCATCATATGTAAAAGTACTCTGAGATAGAGACAAGGACATGCCAGAAGACTGAGACATGTATGGCCGCTCAGACCCAATACCACTGCTGGTAGCTGAAGAATATGTGGGAAGACTACCAGCAGATGACGACTTTTGGTGATTTGCCACAACCCCAGGGGGTTTCGGAGGCAGCCCTCCTTTACCATCTGTAGAAGGAGAAGGAGTACTTTGCCATTGCTGAGGTAAGCCACTACCCTGGTCAACTGAAGTAAATTCGCATCAATAATTAGTTCTACTGTGCTAATCAATAATCAATAATTCTATACAAACACAAAACCACATTTCATGCAAACTTATTCTTTTGAATCTAAACTGTGAAAAACTAAACCTAATTACCCTACTATAAAGTTAAAGTTATCACAAACTACTTCCACCAGTTTCAAATAACTGTCTATTTAAACAAACCAGTATAATAAAAGTTCAATGTAGGTTTGATGTATCTGGATACAACAATAGTTTCTCAATCTAAGATGATATATTTGAGGAGCACAGATGTCAATCCACTTGAACTAACTATACATTCGGTCATTCAGTGAAAATTTAGGTCATCCAAACCATAAACTAGCAAAGAAAAGTAACAAGTAACCAATGCTGTATACGAGAAAATCACCAAACTTTCTGAATGCACCAGAACCAGCACAATTGACTAGGATTTTTCAGATTATTTATCATAATCAACGAATCTAAGTTACCCTTCTCTTATGCACTAAGGAAAACGACAATTGAAGTTGACACAAACTAGTGTATATTATTTGACTAATATTTTTGGTTGAGAGAGGGAAAAAGGCCTCACCTTTTGGTTGAGGAAGAGCACCATAGTAGTTGCTCTTCTCAAAACCCTGATTCCTCTTCCTCTTCGCCCTCCTGTAGAAAAAGACGAAAATGCCCCCAATAATAAGCATCGCCGTCGAACCCAAAACCGCCCCTATTATGATTCCGGTCAATGTCCCCTTCGCCAACCCACCGGAATCCGCCGGAGTCAATGGCATAAACGGAGTAGAGTTCACCGAGGTAGGAGCGGTGGATACGAGCGCCGGCGACGGCGGGGAGGCGGTGACATTGGTCGTCGGGGTGGATGCAACCGGAGACGGCGGAGATGCGGCAGACGGGGAAGGAGGAGATGCGGCGGTGGAGTTAGTTCCTGGAGGAGTCTCCGGCGCCGGAGACGACATTTCCGACGAAGCTTCCGGCGAGAACAATAAGATGAAGTAAACCAAAAAAAAGATTTTGAAAGTGTTCAAAAAGAAAAAGAACAAAATGTAGGGATAAAAAGAAAGTGTGAGAAAGTGAAAGGAAGAAAAAAAGAGGGTAAGAAAGAGATTGGAAATTGGGATTTAGGAGAATGGAGGAAAAAGGAAACAAATTTAGTTCACGAAATTATGATAATCACATCACATGGGAATGGGGATTGGATTTGAGAGAGAGAGAGAGGTTTTGGAAGGTGGTGAATGATGATGGTGTTGGGTGGACCCTATTATGAATGTGATGTTTCGTTCTTACTACTACGTTGTTGTTACTGAGTCACTGACTCGGCGTTGAGTGAGTGAGTGACTCGGTCGCTGCAATTTAAGGACAGACAGTGGGAACACCGGAGCAATGTTCTGCGTACGGAAGATTCTTCTGCGGCTTCAACTGTTTTCGAGGATTCAATCTTGTCTTGTAAGAAAAATAAAAATAAAACTTTTTTTTAATTCACTAATAGAATTTGTGCAGAAATTATTTTTAATATGGAAAGGAAAATGGTGTTTTGGTTGAATATTGATATTTGAAGTGTACTACAGTATTGTGAAACTCGTCCAACACGCTCCCCACGTGTTGCACCACGCCCCCCACATGTTGCACAATACGCTGCCACGTGTCCACCACGCCCTCCACGTGTTGGCCAGAATGCTGCCACGTGTCCACCACGCCTCCACGTGTTGCACCACGCCCCTACGTGTTGACTTTTTACCTACAAAATCCACCTATCTGTAATTACACCAAATAATCCCATTTTCCAAAAAAACACCAATATCTCTTCCATATAAAAAAAATCAGCCGAATTTGTGCCTTATTTTCTTTCGTATAAAGCATTTACATATCGAATACATTTTAAACACGATCTGACCATTTGTCCAACATGTGTTTTTATTGTATCTAACCATATCTTAATAAAAAATAAATTTATTTTTAAACACATTTAAAATACTTAAATATCATCACGTGTTAACATATTTAATTTTAAAGAAAGTATAGAAAGTCAAATAGTCTAAACGTACAATATGTACAATAGAAGTTTAGAAGTATTAGAGATATGACTATTAGTGTTACATTATCCTGTCAGGTTACGCTTTTGGGATGAGTGGGTTCATGACATGGTATTAGAGTTCTAAATCCAAAAAATCAAGGGTTTGATCCTTGATGAACTCCAAAATCAACTTAAGTTTTTTGAATGAATAATTTTATGACATGAAATGTTTATTATCCCTAGTATCCGGATTCGATAGTATGAGTGATATTCATTTTATTCATAGACCAAAGATTTAGCCCATTATACATATTGTATGTTTAGGTTCCTAAATAAATTTAAAAATAAATAATATATATTAAAATATTATTATAATTTATCTCAAAAATATTTTTTATATATATATATATACTTTGTCTCTTATAAAATTTTAAAATTTGTATCTATATCCCAATGCATCATAGTGTCCTCCTCAATTGGCATATTTATAGACTCAATAGCTAATTAAGAATGTAATTGTCGTTATCCTAATAATTTAATTATATCCTTTTTATAGTTATTCACTTATCATAAAAATTAATTAATTTTAGAATTTAACATTTAAAATTGTTAATTAAAAAAAATATGGTTCTTAGTTTTTGAGAATTAGAATGAGATTTTTTGTTGGTGACTCATTAAAATGAGATTTGATTTGGTAAAATCTTTATTTTTTAAAAATAATTTAAAAAAATTATTTTAAAATAATAATTTTTAAATATTACAATATTTTATTTAATAAATTTAATTAAAAATAATTTTAAATAAATAGAAGCAAAAATAATTGTATTTGGTAAAAAAGTTTAAAGTTTAAATTTTTTATAATAAACATAAATATAAAAATTAAATTTAAAAATTAATTAATATATGAAAGTATATTAAATTTTTTAATTGTGATAAGTATAAATTAATTTTTAAAAAAATCACTTTTTAAATACTTTAAAAAACATTTTTATTTTTAAAAAACTGTAAATAGAATTACATATATAATTTTTTTAATTTATTAAATACAAAATAAAAAATTTTTGTAACTTCAAATAATGTTATCAAACTAAGTTTGAATCGGTTTATTCAATTAAGTTAACTTAAAATCACACGTTTAATTGGTCTAATTTAGACAAAAATTTCACGCATAAAAAGAATTAGTCTTTTAATAGTAATAGAAATATTACTCATGATATTTTACCAAACAAAGTGCATCAGATAAGTTCTTAAACATCTGGTGTCGTTTCAATTGCTTCTTCTTGCGTTTTGGTTTTCTTTTCCGAGCGCATGCATGCTGTAGGAATCCTCTTTTAGCGGGAAGATATATATAAATATTAAATATAAAAATAAAAAGTAACGAAAAAGAAGGAAAGTGTGCAAAGGCCAAAGGGAAAGAGAGAGTGAAAGACAACGTTGAGAGCACGTGCTCCGTGTATATGCATCTTAGAATCTTAGAACTTATATAGAAGATTCGCTTTATTTTTTTAATTTTATTTTGTCTCCCTTCTTCTATTTATTTATTATTTTTTATAAAAGAACAAACAGGTCTTGGACCGATCCGCAAACATTTAAGTTTTTTATTTTTTTAAAATTTAAGTATATCGATTCCTCATATTTATTTGTCAACGAAAAAATTAAAACATGACTTTTGTTGTACTGACTTAATTGATATGGATACACAGATAAAATAATTTTTAAAATTAGATAAATTGAACTTAAAAATTAATATATCCACGTTTTAAAAAAATTAAAAATTTAAATATATTTTTAAATTTTCAAAAAATTAAATATGCAAATTTTGTAAGTACTTCGTTTTCATGAAGGATATCAAGTATCAACTTGAAGTATTTTGAGTTGGGTATGATTTTCAATTTTGAGTTCATTGTATTTTTTGGACTAAATTCATGCTATAATTTAAAATTGTTTGGGATTTTATTTTAAATTATATAGTTTCTTAAATAGTATATTATTTAACCAAATTAGTGATAAATAATCAACTTTTTATACTTCAGCTCTTCTTTGCATTTCTAGAACTCTAGAAGCAACTTTTTATCCTTCAGCTAATATTTTTATATTATATGATGTTACTTTTGTGTTAAAATATTTTATTTTGATATAAGTGTCCCATATCTTTTTTAATTTTTCACAGTATCCCTCAATCTGACATGCCAAGGACTAATATTTAAGGATTTGTTATTGGTTAATAGGTTGCTGCATACATAATATAAAATTCGAAGTCTCAATACTTACTTAAACGGACTAATGAACTAAGCACTAGGCCAACCCAACTTGGTTATATTGAATTTATTCTCTAACTTAAAAACTTTTCTATTTTACAAAATATAATTTCCAAACAGCATACATTTTTTTTTGGACCTGCACAGCAAACTTATTTAAGCATTGGATTGATTTGATTGAGCCCAAAAACTTTTTGAATTATCATGGGCCAGGTTTAGGTTTACCCCAAAATATTGGATCCAATTCCAAAAGTCAGGCCTAGTTTATAGATAGGGGAAAATAGTAGGGGAAAATATACTGACAAGTGACAATAATGTTTTTTATACATAAAACTATAAAAGAATTAAATATTATATCAGTTGTTATATATTTATATATAAATATATATTATTTAATTTATTTTTAATATATATTTTTTATTATAGTATATATTTTATATGAATAATTGATTTAATAACTGATTTTTTTATATACAAAATATATTTGTAATATGATTGATGCATGTAAAGAGTATACTTGGAGATTTAACTAGTAGAAATAGCATAACTATTTTTTTAAAATTAAAAAAAAAATGATAAAATTATAAGAGAGTCATCGAATGAAATTGAAAGTTTTTCCATCTTATAGTATATTTTACTTTTCATTTCATTTGAAGAATGATTCTTCTTCCTTTCAATCACATTGAAATTTTCATACCTTCAACATTTATTATTATTATTATTATTATTATTATTATTATTATTATTATTATTATTATTATTTCTGGTTTTCAAAAAATATAGAAAAAAGAAAATGACTATCCTGGTTTTAAAATAATAATTAAAGAAGAAGAAAGCTATGGTTGAAATCAATTTGTGGATTAACCCAAACAAAAAAGAGGGAAAAAAAGAAAAGAAATCAATTTGTGGTGTGTCCAAAAGTTCATGGTGGAAAAGTATGATTGAAAGATATTGAATTTAATAATGAAATGGATAGCTCAGCTACTACTAAACTAATGATGAGTGATGACCTAGCATGTTAAAAATATAATCATTAGAAGCAATTAGATTGGTTTCTAGGGTACTCATAATCATTTTGTTAAAATATTGATTAGTAGAAATTAACCTAGACAAAAGTGTTTATATCAACCTGCTGCTTTATTTGTTGACCAATGCTACACAATTAGAATAATGTGGTGGCAGTGACTCAGGGTGTTTAACCATTTGAAAATAATAAAAAAACCCTTAATTATCTATGTGATTGAATTAAAAAATATTAACATTTTAATTTGTGTCTTATTTTTAGTATATGTGAATTACAGCAGCTCATTTTGATTTATTTTTACATGTAAGAGTTGCAATAATACATGATTTTACGTTGAGTTTAAAAAATGATTATAGAAAATTATATCATTAAAACTAATATTAGTTAAAACTTAAAAGTTAAAACAGCTCTAACTAAAATCATTACGTTTTGATAAATTATTTGAGATAATTTAACAATTTCTTCATTTAACTCTTCAACCCTATTGGTATTGGGTAATTGCATAATGTTATTGATTATAACTTTAATTATACTTTTCAAGTGTTTTTAAAATTTTATAACTACCATAAATACCTTAATCATAAACATTATAGAAGCCACATAATAATAATATTGTTATAAGAAAGATTTAACAAAAGATTAGTAAGTAGTTATTTTGATTTTTTAATTATCGAATTTTAGTTAATAAAAAATTTTCACCCATTACTTTTATAATTTTTGTAGAATTTCAAGCAAACCGGATCAAATTAATTGACTTGAAAACTTATAGCTTCTTTACAAGACTTCAACTACAAGAGATCTAGTTAATTTAACCCAACCCTAAAAGTTTTAAAAAACAAAACTACACTAAGTTAGTTGTTAGTTTTAAAGAGTATAATAAGACCAAAACTAAATTCTTTAAAAAATAAAAATGTCTTTTACATTAATTTTGTAGAGTTTGATCTCACATTATATAAAACCTTTCTTAAAATATTCGTTTTAATTTCCCTTTTATATATATATATATAAAATTATGGATTATAATATTTTCACAATATTTTTAAATTCAGTAAATCAAAGATTAATTTGTCTCTAATTTAGATTCTATTTAAAAAATTACTATTAAATAATAAATTACTATGTATATACTCAAATTCCAAACACTTAGTTAAGCGAAGTGAAATTAACAAAGTACTCAACCACTGGAGCATCTCAAATTTAATTCTCAAATATCAATATAAGAGTAAATACCAAAATCAATCATCGAATATTTTAAAAACAGATATTTTAGTCACTAAAAAAATTAATATACACATCAATTTCTCACGTTTTTTTTCTATTGACTAAAACAGTCTCTATACCAGTTTTCGATGTGACTTACTAACGAAAAATATTGAATTGGCACGTTAACTCTCACACGTGGTTGTTAAGTGTCCACATGTACACGGAAGACAAAACAATCCCTAAAAAGACGTAGAATTTCTCTATGAAGTCCTTAATTTGGGAGTACACATCTTGCAGATAGCAAGCGGTGAGGCCAGTGGCTTCTTTGGCAAGGAGACGGTTGTCAGAGATGAAGAAAACTAGTCTAGTGATTTGTACTTTGACATTTCGTTGATGGCGGGGTCTTACCAGATTTTAAGTTTATGACAGCAACTTTGAACAATATAGATTATAAATCTATGCTGAACACTGCAGATTAAGCAGGAGATGAGAGAATCAATACCAAATTACCAGCTTAAAAAAAACGATATTATTTCTTTTTATCCTTTTTGAATCGCTTTACGTGACTAAAAAAGTTGAGGATTTAACAACTAGTCAGTTCGATTTCAAGGCTTAAGAAAGAACATGTTTAAAGGAGAATGTGTTTTGGAGAGCAAAAGAAGAAGAAAAAAGGCTATGGTTGAATAAACAGATCACATTCCCTTCAATGTGACATTGCGGAAAATGTTTGGTTGCCAAGAAAGTTAGATGATAAATTGCAAAAAATGTGCGAAGAAAGATATGTCTCTATCCATGTTAATTAGAAGAAGACGAACTTTCTTTAACGTCAATATTTTAATTACCTCTAATTATCATGCTAATTCAATATTTTTTGTTGATGAATCATGCCAAAAATTAGTTGAAAAATTGTTTTGACTGAAGAAAAAAACAATGAGAATTATATGTATATTAATTTAAAAAAAAATTCAAATATCCACTTATAAAAATTTTAGAGACTAATTTAAATAATTACTTTTAAGTTTTAATATAATTGAGTTTTGTATGGTATGACTAGAGCAACTGCAATGGTCCAAGGATATATTTATACTTCAAATAAAAAAGCTCCCAGCAAAGATTAAAAAACAGAAGAATCACACGTCAAATCTTGAGTGTGTGTGTGATTAGAAACTAGAAACTGCAGAGAGCCAAAGAGAAAAACTGACTCACACACAGAATGAGAAAAATGAGAGAAAATTAAACGCACGCTACCACCACCTTCATAACCGTCACCGTAACCATTTTCAAGCACAAGCAAAACCAATTTACCTAACGGTCATACCCATACCCTTACCATTACCCTTCTTTCTATTCATTCAAATCCCAATCCAATCCCTTTTTTTCTATCCCCAAATTGTTTCCTTTATTGAGCTCCAATTCCTCATAAATCTTTTCTTTTTCATTTCATCGCGATCCCCAAGAATTCATCTTACGGGAGCGCGAAATTCTTCGAAGAAAAAAAAAATGAAGCTCCTTTGGTTCCGATTGATCTGAATTGGGGCTTTTCTTCTTCTTCTTTCTCTTTAACCCAGTTTTGTGGCGCGTTTGGGTATTGAGAAATTCGAGGAATGGCGAACCAGGTGACAGTGAGGGACCTCGCGGAAGAAGCCAAGAAGAGGATTGTCATCTTGCTCGTCTCTGTCGTTGGACTCTCCTATCTCATGTCCCGTGAGTTTTTTCACACTCCAATTTTTATCTTATCGCAAAAAATAAAAGAGAAAAAAAAATCGATTTTTATGTTGTTACAGTTCGTTTGGGTCCTCAATCGGTGTAGGGTGTGTTATATCAATTCGATTTTTTTTTAATATATATAATTTATTTGAGCTGAAGTTAAACATTGAGATTGTTCATTTATTTGTGTATGCTTTTTGGATTATGTTGAATGGTTAGATTAGCCCCTCATTTAAGTTCAACAGCTTTCTTGATTGTTCTGCTAATGAAGTATTTTCATGCATATTATCACTACAATGCTGCCAGCTTTGCAAGAATGGTGGGTTCAAGGTGATATTGTTATGATATGACAGTTAGCATGTATTGCATTTTCATTTGGATTTAATTTCGATACATAGCAAGTCGGTCGATCATGTATTGTCATGTTATTAGAAATCCTTTACGTTTGCAATAACTACCCTATAGTCAATTATACAATGGATTGCAATTGGTTGGTAGTGTCAGCTATATTAGCTGACAATGTATCGAAATTAAGGGGGTATATAAGGTGACGCGGTTTGGGAAATATTTAATGTGAGTGGATTTGGGAGATTTGCAGTGGGTAAACTTCTGTTTGACTCCACTTCTCTAGGGTTGAGTTGATATTGTACTAGTATGGATATAGAGGTGGTATTAAAAAATATTTTAACAGAGGTATGTGTATGGCCTTATGGAATATTAAAGTAACGGCATGATAATATTATAAAGATTCTCATATTGTTCTTCATCCACTAATTATGATGCTAATAAATGTTCTAACTCCAATAAATATGATGTTTATAAATGACATAACTCCAGTTTAGTCACTATAAGTCTATAACATAGTGTTTTGCTTTGCATAAACCGTTGAAATCCTCTGTCAGTTTTGCTGGTAGTATGATACCATACAAATTGACATAGGAATATGGTATTGAAGTCTGAAAAGTTGAAAGCAATTAGGATTAGCTCTCACTGTAGCAGTGAACCTAGAATGCAGTAAGTAGAAACTCAAGAATTTACCTAGTCACAACCTTATGCGTTAACATGGGAGACCCGAGACCCTTTATATATATATATAATAGTTGGGTCAAACTGAAAAACCTTATAAACTTTTGAAATCCATATCATGCTACAACAGAATATAATTCTACCATTATTACCTTGAAAGTACCTTAAATAATGAACTGCCTAAAATATGTACTATGAAGATCTCACCAGTCTCATTAAATCCAGTATAATTTTACAAAATAAAATTCTTTCACCCTACCCCCATTCTAGACCCTGGATATACCTTTACAATTTGATTTGTGCCGAAATTTATGGTTTGTTTATTTGTGACATTTCCACATTATGCGTCTCTCGGTGCTTGATTCTGCTTAGGAGAGACAAGGGATATATTGTGTTAAAATATTTAACACAAGTGGAAGCAGAATAAATTATAGTGCTGAGACTACGTCATGCTTAATATGGGGATATGTGATGAATCTAGAAAGAAGTTGCGGTTGCACAAGGATTTTGCATTTCGTAAAACTGTAAAAGGGAGAGGCAACAATGCTAGTTTGATTTAGTTTTATTCAGAAGCTTTACATTTTTCTAAACTATGAATGAAAGCCTAAGGCAAAATGTTATAGCTCATTTAATGTCCCCAAATTATTTGATCATTTAGCAAAACCAAACCAGCACTACAAGTTGAAAACTCCTGCTTGTGTTCATCTGTGGCTAGAAAATATTGTTGCTATCTACTTATGTCACACAACTTTATGTCCTTGCAGTTAGTTTAATTTTTTTTTGCCTTTATTTCAGTGACAAGCTCCACAGTTTGGGTCAACTTGCCAGTTGCAGCCTCCTTGATCATCTTTCTCAGGTATTTATCATTAGATTTTGAAATGAAGAGAAAAACAGCAGCATACAACAATAAAGCAGGCTCCACCAATGTTCAGTCTTCAAAGAAGCCCATTGAAAGTTCTAAAGTTGTTGCAAAATTTGAGTGGAGAAAAAAGGTGAATTCTCCTGTTGTTGAAGACGCAATTGATCACTTTACCCGGCATCTAGTTTCTGAGTGGGTGACGGACCTGTGGTACTCTCGCATAACACCAGACAAAGAGGCTCCCGAGGAGTTAGTACAACTAATAAATGGTGTTCTTGGGGAAATTTCAGGACGCATGAGAAATATAAATCTAATTGATCTCTTGATAAGGTTCTTAGTTTAAGTTTTTGCCTATGATTTTTTTTTTTTAAATTTGTTTAGGATTGCAGATTGATGGGTTGGGGAATTAATTTTTTTTTTTTTTTTTGGGTTCAGGGATCTGATAAATCTCATTTGCACACACTTGGAGCTGTTTCGTGCTGCCAACTCAAAGATTCAAAAAATGCATAAAGGTCCATTGACAATTGAAAGTCGAGATATGGAACTAAAAATTGTATTGGCTTCTGAGAATAAATTGCATCCTGCTCTATTTTCTGCTGAAGCTGAGCATAAGGTTTTTTTTTTCCATGTTGATTTATGCACATTTACTGAATAATAATGATGATGATGAGAATATAGTTGTCATCCTTGGTCCATTATTTGGTTCTTGTATTTTCTAATTTGGGTTATATAATGCTGCATGTGTTTCCTAATGTGCAGGTTTTGCAGCATCTGATGAATGGCCTCATGTCTGTCACTTTCAAGTCCGAGGATCTGCAGTGTTCTTTCTTTCGATGTACTGTCAGGGAACTCCTTTCATGCACTGTCATGCGGCCTGTCCTAAACTTAGCCAATCCAAGGTTGATATATTTCTTCTTCTTCTTTACTTCATTTTTGACTTATGTTGTTCTCATTTATCCTGCTATCTGCTGGCAGATTTATTAATGAAAGAATTGAAAATGTAGTAATCAATAAGACCAAGATTAATCCGGGGATTGCTGTAGCTCAAGATGCATCTCAGACTAATGCAGATGAATTACAGACTTCGTCTGACCATTTCTCTGACTGTTTAGATCCTTCTGTTAGTGGTGTGGAGCTTGTGCAGTTGAAAAATGCTCCTTCCAAGAATGCAGGGTCATCTGCAAAAAATAAAGCATACGATAATACTAAAGATCCATTGCTTTCAGTTGATGCTCGGTCTTCTCGTTCATGGAGCTCATTGCCTGGAAATGCCCAAATTAATTTGGAACAAGGTATTCAACGCCATCGTTCTGGTGGAGAGTGGGGAGATATCTTAGATGTTATCTCTCGAAGAAAGACCGAAGCCCTTGCTCCAGAACATTTTGAAAACATGTGGACAAAAGGGAAAAATTACAACCAAAAGGATGATGAGAACCAGCCAATTGGCCGTCCACAGCTTCCTGTAGCAGGACAATCACGAAGGGTAGATCATATGAAGACAAAATCTGGAACCCAAGGAAAAGGCACTAATTCAAAGATGATTCCACCTAAAGGAAGCCAAATTAATTCTGGATACAGCAGTCCGTTGACTGGTGAACATACACCCTTTCATGCAGACAAGAATGGATCAGCTTCTTCTACAGTCCCTTCATATAAAGATGATGAGCATGAGCGCATCCATATGCAAGTTGGTGACTCTGGGAGCACTTCTTCTTATACTTCTGAAGATGATGATCCTAACACTGTCACTGGTCTTGATTCCCCTGTAACTAAGGTTTGGGATGGAAAGACTAATAGAAACCAGGCAGTTTCCTATGTTCATCACCCACTTGAAAATTTTGATAATCATGGTACCAAGAAGAGGAATAAAAGCCATTCTCGCTATCCTAAATTACGTAGAACCAGGTCTGGAAGTAAAAGGTCTAGATCAAGTGATCATGACCCAAATACATGGGAGGAAGTTGAGAGGACAAGCTTTTTGTCTGGAGATGGTCAAGATATACTTAGTGTTTCAAAACACACTAATTCTGATGATTCCAGTGATGATGCTGATACTGAAAGTTTGGGTAGAATTTATAGTGGAGCAGCAGCTTCATCTTCTGCATCCTCTATTTCAAAAGCAGAATCTTGTAGTTTGGTTGTTAATCCCCGTAAAAGCTCCTCAGCCATAGGTTCCTTTTTCAAGTTGAGATGTGAGGTACTTGTGGTGGTGCTTTGTGATTCCTTAAAACAATAATTGATAAAGTTCATATATTATTATGCTTGTATCTGAAAATGAATGCTAATTTACTCCTGAAGGTCTTAGGTGCAAATATTGTGAAGAGTGGCTCAAAATCATTTGCTGTTTATTGCATATTGGTTACAGATGTAAATAACAACAGTTGGTCAATTAAAAGAAGGTGCAAAAGCTTCTACTGTCTTTCATTCAAGTTTTTAATACTATTTTCAATCTAATAGTCTTCACAGTATCTAGTTTTACTTATTTATTTCTTTCTTTAATTTGGCTGATGTTATTTCTTACTTTTAAGGTTTCGGCATTTTGAGGAGCTACATCGACGCCTGAAAGAGTTTCCTGAGTATAATCTTCATTTGCCTCCAAAACATTTTCTGTCAACAGGTTTAGATGTACCAGTCATTCTAGAGCGGTGTGAATGGCTGGATAAATATTTGAAGGTCATTTTTCCTCACCTTTGTTGTTATGTGTTTAATACTCACATTTCTTCTGTTTCTTCCACTATGCAATACTGTGCCATTAATTAATGAAAAAATTAGAGAAATTGTGGCCCTAGTGTCTGAATTAAATTAATACATTTTTTTGTGTAAATAATTATTTCTTTGGCAAATTAGTAGGTTTGCGTTATTAGTGAATTGGCTATTTTGTTAATTTATCAACTTCAATCCCGATTGTTACAAACCATATATGCTATTAAGTACTATTAAGTAAAGGCATCCATAGGACTTCATAAGATGCACACCTAACACGAGCATATTAGGCTTGAAGTACATATAATGTGCACAAGTGTATTTTTATTTCAACCTTATTTACGAGAATAAGATTATCAAAGGTCAAACTTTAGAGCACCAAGTCATAAATGCTTCGTAACCAGGTCATATCATCTCACATAAGGATAGGCTATTTGATAAACGCATTCCTGATCTATATTAATGAACTTGCTTTTCCTAACGAATAATTATCTGGCTTTTTTACGTGATTCAACTGGAACTATGAACAATTTTGTTATAAGCCCGATATATGTACTTCTCTGTTATGTGAGGTACTACCTTTTGCATCTTTAGCTTTTGTACTTCTCTGTTATGTGAGGTACTACCTTTTGCATCTTTAGCTTTATTATGATGTTATTTTCTGTCATTGTTTTAATCAACTATGCCAATATTTTGCTGACTCTTGGATTTTGCCCTTCAGGAACTCGTGCAGCTACCAACAGTTTCTGAATCAATTGAAGTATGGGACTTTCTGAGTGTTGACTCTCAGGTCTGGTTTCCAGCACTTCTTTCTCTTCAGCAGGATTTTGTTTTTTTAATTATCTAACTTATCTCTTAATATATATATAATACCGCAGACATACATATTCACAAATTCATTTTCAATCACAGAAACGTTACCAGGTGATTCATGGTTGATGAAAATTATTAATATATATGATTTTTTTTCTCCTTCCTGTTGACATGTATTGCATTACTGTGTTTATGGAACTGTTCTAGTTGGACTCCATGCTAAGCCATCTGAGAAGACTAAAAGCTCTTCCAACTTCGCTGCACCTGCAAGTGACGTTTTTGCCACCCGAAGAGAAAATTATAGTGCTGACAGCAAAGAGGCTATTCTGCAAACAAGAAATAATGCTGCGGTTGATGGATTGAAATCAAAAGCAAATGGTATGCCTCTTTCTCTACCAAAAAGGAATGCCCAGGAACCTATAAAGCCAGTTGACAAGTCTGGAAGCAATGCAGATATTATTCCATCAAAGACTGTTTCTTCTCTCAATAACGTGCAGAAGACGGTGAAAAGAGATGGTTCAGAGGTGTCTAATGTGCAGCATGATACTTCTGATGGTTTTCCAACAGAGGTTATGTAAACAAAATCTGAATCTTTGGTTCTAGATTTACTTTTATTGCCTAATTTTAGGTGTAGATGAGCAATATACTATTTTGTTTTTCTTCTCATTGTATTAGTTAAAAGGGAATTCTTGTATTTGGTTGTTAATGTTGTTCTTAGATTATCATATGAATGTTGGCTTCTTCATTCTGAATCAATATACTTTTTACATGCAGTGGGTACCACCAAATTTGAGTGTACCAATATTGGATCTCGTTGATGTTATCTTCCAGCTTCAAGATGGTGGATGGATTAGGTAATTCGCAAAATCTTAGCTATTTTACCTTGAACATGTGATGTTTGATTTAAGTTCCATTTGTTAAGCTCATATATGCTTAAACATTTTCTGTGTGTACATTACAGGCGGAAGGCATTTTGGGTTGCTAAGCAAGTCTTACAACTAGGAATGGGTGATGCCTTTGATGATTGGTTGATAGAGAAAATCCAGCTTCTCCGAAAGGGATCAGTGGTTGCTTCTGGAGTCAGCCGAGTTGAACAGGTAATCTTCCAACCAGTTTGTTTTTCCCAACATATGTGAGGTTCTGCGAGCTATCCCAGTCATTTACATTTCTTTCAGTTTGTTGAAATCTATGTTTCTGTTATGCATGATATAACCCTGATAGTCTTTCCGGAAATAAGAATTCAAATTTGTATGACGGGTAAATACTATGTGTCTCTGTACAACAATTAGAATAGTGTTATGTACTGATGAGGTATTTTGGTTTCAACTGTAATAGATACTTTGGCCTGATGGAATATTCTTAACCAAGCACCCAAATAGACGACCACCACCATCTCCTGCTAAAACATCTGAGAGTTCACCTCCTGGCCAAAAACCTGCAGAAGTATCTCCGAGGATTACTGATGAGCAGCAAAAGGAGGCAGATCGACGAGCAAAGTTTGTATATGAGCTTATGATTGGTAATACCCGCTATACCACCATTCTCATTTATCTTCATCATAGATATAATAATATTTCTGTCCATAATTCTATCAAAAAATGAAAGTCTTACTCTTGCCTCTCTTGCCTCTTCTCTGCAGATCATGCACCACCAGCAATTGTAGGTCTTGTAGGACGGAAGGAGTATGTACAGTGTGTTAGAGATCTATATTTTTTTCTTCAGGTAATGTCTGTCTAATATGTTAACGTTGTTCAAAGAAGCTTAATTGTGTTCACCTATTGATCATCCGGTGTGATGTGTCTACGTGCTAATTGTTAGACTTTTCCCTGTGCAATATTTTGCTGTTTTGGGTGCATGACACATTATTTTGTGCAGTCATCTGTGTGCTTGAAGCAGCTGGCTTTTGACCTCCTTGAGCTGCTCCTGTTGCAAGCATTTCCAGAACTAGATGATGTATTCAAGAAAGTGCATGAAGAAAAGCATAGATTTGGGGAATTCATAGCACCAAAGTGAATAGTATAATTTTTGCATGAGGTCCGGAGACACAATTGTAAATGGAGATATTATGCTTGTGCCTTGTTTTTTACTTTTATTCTCCTGAAAAAAGAAAAAAAAAGGTGAATTTTCTGGTGACCCTATTTGTCTTTGCAACCCATCATCTATCTTTTTCTGCAAGTTGATGAGTTGAAGGCAATTTTCCCGTTCATAACTTCGGTTTTGTAATTAGTATTGGCGTCTTGAGGAAACAAAAACTGTAAATTTTGAGAATACTGCAATCATTGTAAGTTTTTTTTTCCCTTTCGGCCTTGAAATTTCTCAACGCAAGCTGCTGTCTGGTGACCGATGACAGGTTTAAAGCACTTACACAAGATATAGCAGCATAGTTGGATATTCTCTTCCCTCTATAGATCACTCAGCTAAATACAATTATCTCTAATTCTCTATAATTATTATTTTTATAATAGGTGACCTGTTTAATTGAAAAATTTTCAAATATACTTTAGTCATTTTTAACCGTCGATCTTAATTAGGGGTTTTTATGGCCCGTACTGAACAGGATTTAGTTAGTTCAAATAATTCTAATACTTTATAAGGCCAATTTTAAAGATTTATTGCGACTCTAAACTAATCTGATTTGTAAGTAGTTATATAATTTTATAAGTTTTATATAACATCATTAAAATGTTACTATTAAAGATTAAAATTTAATAAATATTATATAACATTTATATCAAAATAAATTATTTTAAAATAAAAATAACATTATATAATATAAAAATATAACACTATTATAAAACATAACTTCACCCAACCAATCCGAGTCAATTCGACAAAATCTTTTGGTTCCAGACTCTTGAATGCCCTATATTCAATATTGTAATTAAAAAAATTATAAATTCTTTTAAAAAAAAGTAAACTACATTTACATGGTAATATTACATACAATAGTTTATTCTTTGGGGCTAAAATCTTAGTTTACTATGTAAACTCCAAAAGGAGCCAAGTTTATCTACCATTTACCAAGACCACCCAAAAGCCTAAACTCATTTATCGCTTTCCTTTCTTCTCTAGGTAATACGATTGGATTTCATATATTAACTTGGTTGCTGTGCATTTGGACTTTAGTTTCTAACTTTCTATGCCTAGTGGCCTGAGCTTGTTACAACCAGGTTCTCATTTCTTATATTAAAACCTATGTTGGTTGCTTTAACTAGAGAAAAAACAAGTCAAGCAAAGTAACTAGTGCAGAGGAAAAATATTAGCAGCAAATAAAACTCCGAGACACATAGCTCCACCTGAAATAATTCAATTACACAAATATGCAAAGACATATTACTACAAAATCTAATTATAGATTAGCCACATTCAACATTAGAGAATTTACATTATATGAATCCGCATTGAATCAATCAGTAATCACTTAGACACTTAAGAAAGACTGATCAACACAGCGGAAAAGCGAGGCCTGCGGGAGAAACTACTATGCATGTGTAAGATCAAAGCAGATAAATCAACACAGCTTCAACATACTTCAGAGCAAAAATTTAGATGTAAAAAACTCTCGTTAAACAAACAAAAAGTCTTACAGTATTGATATGTTGAAGAATTATAAAGGTAGAAGGAAATCAAAATTGATAAGTAATGTCTCAGTGAACTTTGCCTCAATATATAAAATTCTTGCAATCCTATAAATTGAGTAAAAGAAACAATCTTTGAAAGCCTTAGGCAGTAGCAGCAGCTCCCCTCTTCCTTGGTGCAGCTTCTGTGCCTGATCATAAGTAATAACAATAACCTTTAGAGTCACACATAAAATACAGTTTAGTTTAATAAATACTAATAGCATGTCATAATTCCTCCCGAACTAATAATCATAATCATCAATGACAATAATAATAGAACTGTTTAATGGAACAATAAAAATGGGAATTTTAAAAATAAAAGAAAATGAGTACCTTCTCTGAAGCCACTCTTGAACCTGCGAGGGACGTGGCGCAAGTACCTCATCCTACCGGTTCCGGTGGTCTTTCTCCTAATGGCCTTCACACTCCAGTTATCTAAATCCCAAAATTTTAATTATTACAATTACAATTTGAGGTAGTAATTACAATTACAATATAAGTTGCAGACAAAAAAGTTGAATTATTATTTTTTTTAAAAAAAGTTGATACATTTTCTCTTGCGGGCAGCAGGGAAAGCGCAAGCGGAGCACCGACTCTTCTGGAGATGGAAGCTGCGGCGGCCGCACCTCACACAGAGCGTGTGAGTCTTGTTCCTTCTCTTTCCAAAGCTCCCTGTTCCCTTCCCCTGCACTCACTCATTCAATTTTCCATTCAGATCCAAATTCACAGAGAGAGAGAGAGAGAGAGAGAGAGAGAGAGAGAAGAGAGTTACCATTGAAGCAGATGCAGAAGAAACCCTAACCCTAGAATGTGGCTGGAAGAGAAACGGCGAAAAGAAAGGTTGTTTCTTATATTAATATATGGGAGTTGACGATGACGACAATGAAGTGAATACTGCGAAATACAGTGTCAGTGTTGGTTAGTTTGGCATCAATTTTAGGGTTGAGGGTATTATGGTAACTATACACTTGGTTCATATTGTCAATGGGCTTTTCTATGGGCTGGCGCTTCATCTGGCCCAACTCATTTATTTATAAGAGATAGAATAAATTATAAGAGCAGAAAACTACAGTCCAACAAAAAAAAAAAAAAGCTGATTACTTAATAATGAAACAATAGCCTTAACTCAACTGCTATTTGGTAAAAAAATTGCTAACTACACTATTATTGAAAAAAATAACAATTAACAATAATACCTATATCTATAAATAAATGGGTTATAATAGGTAACAAATAATTTTCTTGAACAACATGAACAACCACTAATCAAATAAAAATATATTACACCTCCAAATTACCCATCTAAATCTTAATATTAGAATAACTATCTGCATACTTAATGAAATAAACATCCAATATATCTATTGTTCATATTATTTAATATTTTTATTATCTACCTATACTTTTTCTAAATAATAATATGATAAAAGACTTATAGAAATGAGTTTAGATATAGACATTATAAATATTATCAGTTATCAACTTATCATCGAGAGTAAATTATTATTTTGTCTCCTAAAAAATTTAACTTTTAATAAAATATTCTTTTAAAAAAATTATATTTTGACTCTCTAATGATAATCTCATGTTGACAGAATACACATTTTTTTCATAAATAGCAAATGATTTATATATTTGATTCAATTTTTTGTATGATTGAGAAAAGACACACAAAAAATCAAGTAAAAGGTTAATCTTTAAAACTGTTTCAATTTGTTTTTAAAATTTTTTATATTCAAGTAAAAGAATTACAAAAAATTTCACTTACTGTAAAATCATTAAATTTAAAAGATAAAAAGATTTTTTTATGCAGATTTTCAAAATATATATCTCATCAAAATCTAATTATCAATAATAATGATAAAATCACTAAATTTTTTGAATTTGAAATCACTTTATCAAAAATTGAATCTTTTTAGTTTAAAATGGTAGTTTATTCTCATTAAAATTCGTATCATAAAAATCTATATAGTGAAAAATGTCATACAAATCCAATGATGGAAAATGTTGTATTTATAATTAATTATTCTATATTATTTTTTTTATTTGAGTTTAACTATCATAGATAAAATATTTTTAAAAGGAGAGAGAAATAAATTATGGTATTATGAGAGGTTATGAAAGTATGTAACACTTAATATTTATGAAAAGTTAACAATTCTTATATACTATGTATTCTTTATGTACTCTCATTATATAAAAAATATTTGTTAAGTTATTATCCTTATATATTTTTTATGTACTCTTACTATATAAAAAAATTACTAATAAAAAAATAATCTAGATAACAAGAAGTTCTTCTAAAAAGGAAGAATTCTATCCGGAATTCTCTTCCAACAAACAGGATAACGAGCAAGACGAGAAGCCATATGAGGATCTAGAAAGACGGAGAGAGTTATTAAAGACAGGAAAGAACTTGATCCCCAACTTCCAAACATGCTAATGTCTGATTTATTCTTTCTGGTTTTAGCCAAGTGGAGTAACCCCACTATTGCTGATCGTGAGATTTTGACTCAGGAAGCTAAAAAATTGACAGATGTTCCGATTCCATTTATTGGAATCAATGTCCATAACTTTCCAAATTTTGAGACACTCTTGCAGGATCATCTTCCGTGCACGGTGCTCTTACGAGGATCGCGCTGTGTTGAACGTTATGACTATATTGGTATCTCTGCTGCTGATATTGCTAGATTTACCAACATAAGAATTGAGGCCGCAAATAGTGATTAATTGGATATCACAAGAAAAAATGGTCAACAATTTCAATTGCCCTCAGCGGCAAACAACTAGCTTCGAGGGGTATTACCCCTTACATACTATGTACTCTTTATGTACTTCTACTATATAAAAAATATTTGTTGAGTTATTACTTTTATGTATTCTTTATGTATTCTTACTATATAAAAAAATTATAAATAAAAAAATAATCTAGGTAAAAGATTAATTTTTAGAACTTTTTTCAATTTGTTTTTAAAATTTTTGCCATTCAAGTAAAAGAATTACAAAAAATTTCACTTACTGTGAAATCATTAAATTTAAAAAATAAAAAGTTTTTTTACGCAGATTTGCAAAATATATCTCATCAAAATCTGATTATTTATAATAATGATAAAATCACCAAGTCTTTTGAACTTGAAATCATTTTATCAAAAAATAATCTTTTGAGCTCAAAATAGTAGTTTAGTCTCTCATTAAAATTCGTATAACGAAAACCTATATAGTGAAAGATGTCATACAAATCCAATGATGGAAAATGTTGTATTTATAATTAATTATTCTATGTTCAATTTTATTTTTTTTGAGTTTAACTATCATAGATAAAATATTTCTAAAAGGAGAGAGAAATAAATTATGGTATTATGAGAGGTTATGAAAGTATGTAACTCTTAATATTTATGAAAAGTTAACAAAACTATATATTAGTGAGTTTAATAACTACTATAACAAATTAACAATTAAATTAGTGAAACCTAATAGTATATATGGAAAGTCATAACATGAAGTTTGGAACCGCATGGCATGTATGAAAAGTTAGGGATGGTACACACCCGAATAAGAATAAGAACAATTTACATCTTCATTTACTTTTCATAAAAATGATTCCTACCTTTTATTTATTTAATTCTTATTGTTATCAAATTAAATAACTTTACTTTTGCATATATTTTATATAATGTGATAACATAATATAGAAAGAATCAAATAAAAAAATGTATAGTTACTTTTCTTAACAAATCACTTTTTAAAGTCGCATACATAAGAGTATATTTAAGATCAAGAATTATTCCCACTTTGCTTATTAAAAAGATGGCTAAGTCAATAACTCTAGCAAAGATTTCCTTGCTTTTCCTTTCGATTTCTGGTTCATCATCCTTCATATCTCATACCTTTTTTTTTTCTGTGGAGTATATATTCATGCTTTTGTTCTATTATTCATTGAAAACTTAATATATTCTAATTAAATCTAGCATATTGATCTGTTAGGATTTGGTTGAATTAGTCCCACATTGCTTAGGATAGCAAATGGAGTGGGTGGCCTAGGCTATAAATATGAGGCTAAGTTCTCCATTTGTTTTTGCACCAGTCAGAAACACTTTAAGCTTGTATCTGATTTTTCTTTTCCTCTGTACTCTTTGATTAGAGAGTGTTGTGAGGTGTAGTTAGATATTTGCTTTGAAAGAGTGTGGGTGTACTGGGGTGCCGGTGAGAGAAAGAAGTCTATGTGTTGTAACAATTTTCACATAGTGATATTCTCTGGTTGTCATTTGACAACGGCCGTGGTTTTTTCTCCGGTAATTGGAGTTTCCACGTTAAATTCTTGTGTTGTGATTGTGTCTATTTTATTTCTCTGTCAAAGGTGTTTTCTCAAGGGGGAATTGTGTCTTATTCCCAACAAGTGGTATCAGAGCTTCGGTTCGGTGGGATTTATTCTTAGTATGCTCTGTGGTTGCAGCCTAGTCTGACCTTCCACATCAGAAAAGAATTTTGTCCTGTGGCTTGAGGTTGATCTTTGGTTGCTGTTGTTGTTGCTGGAAGGCAGTGTGACTCTGTGAGAGTGCAGTTTGGAAAAGGTTCTGGCTAAGGAAAGACTTGGTATTTAAGTGTGTCCATTGTGACCCACCTCTCTTTCCTGGGGACCCTTCCTAGTGCACGGTCTACAGTTGAGTTATAATATTCCAGTATACGGTTGCAACAATGTCAGGATATTCAAGTGCTGTGAAGCTTGAAATAGAGAAATTTGATGGAAGAATCAATTTTGGCTTGTGGCAAGTACAAGTCAAGGATGTGTTGATACAATCAGGTTTGCACAAGGCGTTGAAGGAGAAGATCTCTGGTTGCTCTCTCTATGAGAGAAGATGATGTTCTCTAGAAGACAAGAAGTATCCTCATGGTATTACCGCACTGCCATGGATAAGGATGAGTTGTGGCAATCAGGTCCACAATTGCACACGGGCATTGGTTGGCGTTGAGATGCAAGGTGTGTGGCGGAGTTAGGTCGATGGCTGAAGAACTTCCAGGAAAAGCCAATTTGGAAGTTGCACCATGAATTTTCAGCAAGGTTTCGATCTGTACCAAGGCGAAATTCTTGGAGTGGTCTAATTCCAAGTGAGTATACTTTCATGGTGGAGTATGATAGTTCTCTGAACTATGATTGTCGGTATAGACAATGGCAGCAAAGAATTGTCGGTGTTGACAATGGAAGCTGAAGATGTGTGACTATTTCAATCAAGGTGGAGATTGTTAGGATTTGGTTGAATTAGTCCCACATTGCTTAGGATAGCAAATGGAGTGGGTGGCCTAGGCTATAAATATGAGGCTAAGTTCTCCATTTGTTTTTGCACCAGTCAGAAACACTTTAAGCTTGTATCTGATTTTTCTTTTCCTCTGTACTCTTTGATTAGAGAGTGTTGTGAGGTGTAGTTAGATATTTGCTTTGAAAGAGTGTGGGTGTACTGGGGTGCCGGTGAGAGAAAGAAGTCTATGTGTTGTAACAATTTTCACATAGTGATATTCTCTGGTTGTCATTTGACAACGGCCGTGGTTTTTTCTCCGGTAATTGGAGTTTCCACGTTAAATTCTTGTGTTGTGATTGTGTCTATTTTATTTCTCTGTCAAAGGTGTTTTCTCAAGGGGGAATTGTGTCTTATTCCCAACATGATCTTCTTTAACAACTATGTTACGTTGTTGCATTATTTTGCAGTTGTTTCAAGGAGAAATGAAGTGGCTGAAGCAAAGACGTGTGTAGAAGTGTTGATGGAATCACATTGCATAATATCCAATGAACCTTGCATAAAGTTATGCTTGGATCAATTTGGCCCCAAATCCTCTGGTCATTGTAGTTTTCCTATTTGTGTATGCTCCTATGAATGTACTGAATATGATTAATTACTAGAATATACCTTATGCCTAGTGCCTACAACTATGCATTTGCAATTATAAATGGAGACGATAGGATATTTTCAAATAATTTTGATTGAAAGGGAGTAATGAAATTCTATCGAAGAAATTAAATAATAATTGCAAGTGGAAGTGGTTTTCTTTTCGTGTGTATCTGTGTGTACTTTGCATAGTTCTTATATATTATTTATAAACATTAGAGTACATATAAGAAATATTTAACACAAATACTAAATTTAGCATAATTTTTTTTGAAAGGTAACTAATAATAAAATAAATGGACAAAAATACACATAAAAAATTTTTGAGATTATAAAAATACACACAAGATAATTGAAATTTTAATGTATATACCAAAATTACTAATAATGGACAAAACTAACCTACCATTATAGGAGTTCAGTTTCCGATAAATTTAAAACGGTGACTTAACGCTCTTTGTCATTGTTTAGGGTATCTAAAGTTAAAAAAAAAATTTATTTTAAAAATAACAAAAGATTATTAGTAAAAGGTGGAGTGTTTTTAATGGGTTCTTTTTTTTGTATATAGAAGTAAAAGTAGTAATATATCTTAACATTGTAATTTTTGGTGTTTTTTAAAAGTGTGAAAGATACATAAATTAGAGAGTCCGATTTCTATACTTCAAATTTTTTAATTTTTTTAACAGAAATTTCTCGGTCCGATTTCTGTTCTCTTACAAATTCCTCGTTCTGATTTCTGCACTTCTCACAAATTAGACAGTCCGATTTTTGTTTATCTAATTAAACGGTTCACATTTGAGAATAATACCCCAATCAACCCATATTTTGAAAAAACACCGTTGTTACTCCAATATCAAAAACAAAATCTAGTTTTTAATGTGCCTTAAATTGATCAAACTCTAATTTTACAATATTCTCTAGAAGTGCCAATAAGAATGAAAGATTAAAATCATGTCTAGGTTTGAAGTTGGAAGAAAGTACTTTTATGGGAGAACGGCTTAAGTGACATTGGTAGATTATCAGCTGGAGCTACGTCGAAGAGAAAGAAGAAGAAGAAAAATACTCTTTTAATGATGGCAAATACTATCATGATATTAAAGTGCTGTTGTTAAAGTCGCGTATAGGGAGGAATTTAAAAAGATTATTTTTTCGATTTCATTTGTAAAAGGTATATGTAAACTGAATTTGGTTTCAAACTATATCTATTGGTAATGTTCTTTAATACTCTTGTCATGTTCTATTCATCATCATCAAAGCAGAAACTTAAGCTAAGACGCCAGTATTTTGTCTAGTTTGATGAAGTAAAAAATGAGTATAGAGACAAAAGTTACTTTGAATGTTAACTTGTTGTAACATTCACTTTTAATAGGACATAATGCTATTTTGAGCGAGGGAATAGACTCATATGATGCAAGTATGAAAGTGACGTTGAACCTGAATATTCGTTAGGGTGAGAGCTGAAATTAACAACCTTAGAAAGTCGATAATTAGATTGTATATGGATATGATGATTGTTACGGTGGATAATCGGAAATGGATGGACTGGACTTGTTGAGTTGGCCCAATCGTCTAGCGGAAGAAGCCTTCGAGCGGATTCACTCCTAGGAGCCTCCTTCCGACTTGTGTATTGGAGAGAATGGGGGGTGGTACCTGCAAAGACATTCCGATGCCTAAGTCAGCAAGGGTCTAAGCAAGTTTTTTAGAGTATGGGCCTTCTAAATACCTGAGGGGTGTCAGTGTACTTATAGTGGTGAACCCATAACCGCCGTTGGAGTGGTTCCGTCTTTGTAGGAGGATAACCGTCCCTTTATCTTAGGGAGGTTGAGGTTTGACTTGTAGAAGGGGGTTAAGAGATTTTAGGGGCAGTTACTTATTTGAATGAGTGTTACATGTCAGCTAATCTTCGTCCCCGACTTCTTACTGGTGGAACCTATGTCGAACCCGACCTCTTACGAGGAGGTCGGTTGTAGGGGAAGGCTAATATCGTGGATTGGGCCTTTACGTATTATTTGGATCTGGGCCTTGTAATTGGGTAAGGGTATGAACAGTGCCCCTACTCGAGTCCAAGTTCCTTTGCGAATTGGGCTCGAGTATTCAGCTCGGGATTGTAGCCGACTTGTTGAAGAACCGATGTGATTTTCGGGAGCCGAGGTGATTTAAATTTTTTTAACTGTTGCGTCTAATCAAACGTCGTGTCTCTTAGAGGTTTGAGAATTTACACGCGGGGGCGGTTACATTGGTAACCGTGCAGCTCTTGAATGGTTGTGTCGTTTTACCTTTATGCCCCTAACATGCTTATAAATAATTTTTCCTCTCTTCCCTTGTTTCGTTTCTGAAAACTTTCTCACCTACATACTCTGTTCTGAAAGAAAGCTTCCTTTTTCTTCAATCAACTGCTGTTACACCTCTGATCCTTCAAAAGTAAATGTCAGTTTTTTCTCTTCTCCTCTTTTATAAATTCTTTTATTTGCATGTTTTTTGTTTTGAGAGGAGTGCTGGCCGTAGGCTTAGTGATTTTGTTTTATTGATGATCTAACCCCAGGCCCCTTAGAGACCCTGTTTTTGATCATTTTTTCTTTTTCCTTTGTAGGTTTCGCAATCCCTTTCATTTAGGAAAAAGATGTCTTCTATAGAGTCTCTCGCTCAATGGGTAGATGTTACGGTTCTTGGGGAAGAACCTTTTGTGGATACTGACTATATTACTGACCTTCGCACGCATCATAGGATTTGTGCTTCTACTGAGGATGAGTCGAAGTATGAATTGATAGCCCCGGATCCAGTAGACTGGGTTTGTTTTGGGAGGGCTTCTAACACAGACCTTCATTTCTTTTTTATGTATGATAGTCTGTTCACATGTTTGGGTGTTTTTCTTCCCTTTTTCGACTTCGAGATAGCCGTTCTATCTCATTGTCGTGTTGTCCCTACCCAACTTCACCCCAATTCTTGGAGTTTTCTGAAGATTTATCAATTTGTTAGCCAAGCATTGGATTTTTTGACCTCTTTAAAGATCTTCTTTTATCTTTTTCACATGACCAAACCCTTTAGTGAGCAAAATAACAAACAGCAATGGGTGTCTTTCCGGGCCATATAAGGTCGGAGAGTTTTCACCCTTTTTGACGAATCCTTCCACGATTTCAAAAATTTTTTTCCAAAGTACGATCTGTAGAGGGTCACCACCCTTTTTTTCTGGACCAAAATTCTTCTCCTCGCTTTCCTTTGTACTGGTCGGAGTCTTCTCCCTGTGAAAAATATGGGTTGGATGACCTGGATGAGGTGGAGGCGGCCGTCGTGGGGTTCTTCCGAGAAGCATGGGGAAGAGCTCCTTATTTAGAGACGAAAAAGTTCCTGCAGGGGGTCTCTGACCTTTGTGCATGCCCAATTAGGTAGCGTTATGTTTTTATATTATGTTTTCAACCTGATAGTTTTTTCGAGTTGTCTTCTCCAACTTGTATGCTGACTTTCTATCTAATGGTTTTTTTGCAGAAATGGCGAAGAAGAATTCCCGGGAGTCTCATCATAGAGTCCAGGAGGCCAAGTCGAGGTCTCGCGCCAGGGCTGGTGGTGCTAGGGCTGCTGGCCCTCCTTCTCCTCCTCCCCCTCCTCCTCCTCCTCACAACTTGGGGACCCCCACCTGACCTATCGTCATATCCTCTTCAACCTCTTCTCTTCCATCCCCTCCTCCCCGATCTTCCCCTGAGTCAGAGAAGAAGAATCGGAAGACTTTAGAGTCTAGCTTTTCTTTTGAGGGTGAGGCCAAGTCTAATGCGCCTCAGTTCGTTCGAAATTATATCTATCCTCATACCCGTATAAGTATGGACAATGCTTCCGTTCGAAACCACCTTAATCTTCTGGTTCAGGGGAGTGTTAGGGCGGCGGGGGTGTGCACGAAGCTTTTGGATATTTTTGAGAAGACTCTCCTCAACTCTTTAGGTTCATCCCTGAGGATTGAGGAGCTAGAGGGGAGGATTCTTTTATATCAAGAAGGAAAAAAGAGATTGAAGGAGGAGTTCGCCGAGTTGGAGGAGGAGAGGAATCGTCTCCGAGAGAAGGAGAAGAAGTTGATGGGCCAGTGTGCTATGGCGGAGGGTCTGAGGGAGAAGGCGGAGCAGAGTTACATGAGCTTGTTCGAGGACCTTGTAGAGGTGAAGAAGGATTTGGTGGGAGCTCGGAATGCCTACGTGGAGCTGAAGACTCTATCACCGAAGGGGCCGAGGAGGCGTGGAGGATCTTCAAAGAACAGGTTGGGGTCATTGCTCCCGGCTTGGATCTCTCTCCTTTGGATCCTGATAAGATCGTTGTTGACGGGGCCATCGTTTCTCCTCCCCGATCTGTTTCCGAATTCGAGTTGAAGACTCGGGGTCAAAGGATAATGGAATCCCCCCTCGATCAGGAGATGCCCCCGAGTTCTTCAAAGGCTCCTGAGAAGGGTCCCGATGAACTCGCTCCGTCTTCCGTTGGTGTTGCTCCGACTTCTCTCCCTGGTCCTGATGGTGCTTCAACTACTCTCCCTAGCTCTGGTGATGATCTTCCTCTTGGTGGTGGTGACCTTCCTTCTTCTAATTAATTTTATGATGGCTATATGGGGGCCCGGCCTATGGGTCCCCCGTTTTTTAAACAATTTTTATATTTATTGTGGTGACCTTCCTTCTTCCTGACACTTTTTGGCCCTTTGTGGTCGTAAACAAAATTAAAAATACCCTTTTTTGGATAAGGATTTTAGGTTTACATTGGAAATTAAAAATACCCTTTTTTGGATAAGGGTTTTAGGTTTACATTGGCCTGCATGCTTTCCTTTTAGGTTTTGAGAAAACCTTTTTGATCTTTTTCTCTTGTTGAAAAATCCTTTGTTTTGGAAAAACTTTTACCTTGGCCAGCTGTCATTTGTCTACGTTATCTTGAACTTTTCTTAAAGACTTGGGGACAGTTTCTGCTTTTGGTTTTTAATGGATTTTCCTATCTCTTTTTGGTATTTCTCGTACTCAATTTTTCTATTGAGTTTCAATAACTTAGATTATTTCCGCGATGCATTTCATTCTTCTCGGACTCTACGACTTGCAAGTCGACTAGGTTCCGAGTTCCTACATGATCTACTTTTATAACCTCTTTACACTGACTTGTACCTCGTCGTTTTATCCTGACGACCATCTAGGTCGGTTCATGGGATTTTCACGCTTTGTCAAGCTTAAGTCGACGCGTTTCGTAGAAAGAGTGAGAAAACTTATAAAAAGGAATTTAAAGAGATATGGGGAAAGATCTTTATTTGTTTGCAAAGGTACTTTTTTGCTACTAAGGGTTTTGACAATTTTGTTGCCCCTTAGTCCCCACTTTGATGCTTCGTTAAAAACCCCCTTCAGGAAAAACCATTTTCTTTTGGGAAAAACCATGAAGTTGGGAAAAGAGTACATCAGGGAGTAGGGTTCGCTTTTAACTATAGTACCTTTTCATATTACAAGCATGCCACGACCTGGGTAGCTTGGTGCCGTTTAAGTCGGTCACCCTATAGTAGCCCTTTCCTAAGACCTCTCTAATTTTGTATGGTCCTTTCCAATTGGTAGCAAGCTTTTCTTCCCCAGACTTGTTGACTCCTATGTCATTTCTGATCAAAACCAAGTTGTCTGGGGTGAAGCTTCTCCGAATGACCTTTTTATTGTACCTGTTCGCCATTCTTTGCTTTAGGGCCGCCTCTCTTATCTGGGCTTGCTCTTGAACTTCAGGGAGGAGCTCAAGTTCTTCTTTGTGCCCCCGTATATTTCCAACCTCGTTGTAGAAGCTCACCCTTGGACTTTGCTCGTTGATTTCAACTGGTATTATGGCCTTTATGCCATAAGCAAGTTGGAAGGGTGTTTTCTGTAACACCCTAATATTCAAATCCTTATGCTCGAGTCATAAGTCAATGATATTACGGTGGTACGACTCTCAGGTGGATTTTTAATATATAAATATAGGTAATTTCGAAAGGAGTATTAATCGAGAAGCCTGAAAGGAGTAGAAATAAAATCGCGAAGACGTATCACTCACGTTTCGACAACGAAAAGTTAAACCGCGAAGCCGAAAGCGATATACGGACAAGGCATAAAGGAGATTAAGAGATAGATAACAGATAGATATATATAACATAAGTAAATAGCCACTAGTCGCGACCCGCGAAGTTTAGGCCGGCTAGGGTACAATATGAAAGTAGTTGACAACAGTGCATCCTAATCTCTCCCAAAGGAAACATAAGAGCCTCTATAGGCAAGTTCCAAAAGAGTTCAACACATAACATAATATCTTCAAAACAAAGGTGGAGAGATTCTAAGCAAAACACAAAGTAGAGAAAATGAAGATCTTCGCCGGCTCTCAGACGAACCGCAGCTCACTTCTGAGCACTTGGACCTGTATCTGAAAAACAAGAGATATATACGGAATGAGAACCCCGGGCCCATGGGTTCCCAGTACGGTAAAAGTGCCAAATAAATACAATGCACTGCAACAAAACTCACTAAGCATCCTAAACTCCTTTTCACCAAGTATCCAGCCTAGATTCTCACTAATCCATAAATAGGCATCTGTTGTAAGGGGATACTAAATCTAGTTCATGTTACACATGTTTCCCAACTCGCTGATTCTTTCACAATTCAGACTTAGAATCATAAGCAAAACCATTACCAGTTGTTCTGCCTCAGCAACTTTATATCAATACATCATACCCTCGCCTGGAGCTAGTGAAATCACATCACTGCGTCTACCCAGGGGGCTCAAATGATCTCATTCAAAAATCATCATCATTATGCAATCGCATTATTAATTCATCTCATCAAAAACAGCCCCCAACATCCACCAACACCATCATGAGGGATCTCTCAGTTGTACAAACACAATCAATGCAGACAAGTAATACACAACTAAGGTACAAATAGAACAAGTAGCATGTAATCAGGTAATATAGCATATATGATATAGAAATCCAAAACAAATAGGCAAACCCAAACAATTCAAACATATGCAAATGATGTATGCCTGCCCTATGACTGATGATATCATCTGTCGGTTATCAAGCCAACCCGACGTGTCCGGTAGCTAACCCGGGCACAGTCTCTCTGTTGCGTATTAATATCATTAGAGGGAATATGTGCCCTGTCACCATTAGAGGGTATCTGCGCCTTGTCGCCATTAGAGAGTATCTGCGCCCTGTCGCCATTAGAGGGTATCTGCGCCCTGTCACCCTTACAACCAGAGAGAAGACACAAGCATTGACCCGGAGCAAGCGGGACGAACCACAACCCTTGCTACTACCCAGGTATCTGAGTTACATTCATTCAAAACTCCATAATTAATTCATTTATCATAAACATCATTTTTCGTCTCATACCCGGAGCAAGTGGACTAGCCACTGCTACTACCCAGGGAAACTCGTAACTCAGATAGTGGAAGTGCAAATCACAATTATCAATAATTCAGCATAAACATGCATGAATTCTCATCCATGGATCAACATCCATATCAGCCATCCGGCTCACGGTTAAATCCATAACCAGCCAATATTCATAGCATACACAGCTATTCCGGCTCACGGTTCAATCTAGAACCAGCCAATTCATAAACAATTACGGCCCTTCGGCCAATGGCATAACAAGCACTTCCACCATCATCCTCCCCATCTCACATAATCCTCAATGATCCTCATTGATTATTCATTTTCCCTTGCTTCACTCGCAAGTTATCTCATTCACTAGCCCTTTTCTAATAGCTAGGCATATCATAAAGATTTAAGATATAAGTGGTGAGATCGGAGGCTTAGAAGTATGAGATTTGGCTTTTAAAACTCAAATATCAACTTTGGCATGAAGACAATGCCACGCGTACGCGTACTCCACGCGCACGCGTGGATGTCCTTAAAAACTCATCGACGCGCAAGCGTCATGCACGCTAACGCGTGTATTAAAAATCTGCCAAATCGACGCGCATGCGTCAACCACGCGTACGCGTAGATACTCTCGTGCCCCAGGCACAAAGCTGGCACAGTTCTGGCACAACTCTCTGGAAAATGGCTGGGCATTGGGTGCAGCACTATCGGCGCGCCCGCGCACATCACGCGCACGTGTGGATGGCGTTTTCTGGAAGATCGGCGCATACGCGCCAAGTGCGCCCACGCGCAAGGGGTTATTCTGCTAAAAATTTTCTAAGTTAAAAACTGCAGAATTCACATATTCAACCCCCAATTTTCCGACGGACATAACTTCCTCATTTTAAATCGTTTTTCACCCGTTCTTCGAACGGCATGGACATCCCGGATCCAATTTCATTTCTAAACAGATTTGGCACAAAACAAAGATCCGTAGTCCAAGCTATGTCCCGTCAAAGTATGCCCAAAAACCATGTTTTCATATAAAACCACAAAGTGCCATTTTCAAAACAAGCCATTTTCAACTCTTTTCAAAATCAACCAAAACATGCCAATTTCAACCCTTTTTGAAACCAATCAAAATATACCAAAATCAACATCAAGCCTCCTCAACTCATACATTAATACCTTGCCACAATTCACAAACCGCCATATAACCATCTTTACCTATTTCAAACGAATGGCTAAATTACAAACATATCAACATGCCATACATCCTTCCTCATCCAAATTTTTCAACAATATTATTTCCAATCAACCATCACTATACATAACCAATATCATACTCACTATCACGTGGTTTCACCCCCAAATCAACCTTAATCATTTCTCAAGCATATATTACAACATACATATCTCTCATGCATTATCATACCATCAAGGCATCAATAATCATACTCACATATATGACCACATAATATATCTCAACCAAAATCAAACATACCTCATCTATACAATTTCACCCAAAATTACCAATTTCCACACTTCAACTCCTCAAACCTCATTATCCAATAACCAACCCAATCATTCATATATTCATTACATGAAATTCATCCAATCACTTGTGTCATCATACAATGCACACATCAACTTACCTCCCTTACCTCTTTTCGGCCTCCGGCCCAAAATTTACGGCCTCCGGCCCAATTTCACAATTTAAATGCATAAACCACAAATTAATACTCATTACCCAATACATCAAATTTTCAATACACCAAGCATACAAGGCCACACAATTCTCAACCCAATCTTCAATTCACATTACATACCAACTATGCATATTAGCATCAACCATTTACACAATCCAAACTTAATCCTAGGGGCATCTAGCCTAGGAATTCTCATCACACCACACGGTACTTAAATGAAACTTAAACCGTACCTCTTGTAGCCAAATCAATTGAGCCTCTTCTATGGAAGTCTCCACCAACCCTTAGCTCCAAGCCTCACCAAAGCTCCACAAGCAATACCAACCTCCCAATTGTGCATCAAAATCACCAAATACACTAACATAACCAATATCACATACATACATCAACCTAGGGCTCATAAGGATGATAAATCACAAGGGTTTGAGCACTTCTTACCTCAGCCCATATGAAGTAGGGATAGAACCCACTTAGAATCCATGTTGGAGTATCCCTAAACACCCAAAATCACAAGATTTCAACACTAACTTCCCAAAAATGTGTAACAGTGGGGAAATTCGAAAACTGGGCATAGATGAATAGAATACTCACCACAAAACTTAGATAGAAATGTAGAGGATGAGAAGAGCGATGCATGGTCGCAAACGGCTCATCAATCGGAGCTCCGTAGCTCAAGTTATGGTGGTTTGAAGATCAAAGAGAGTTAGGTTTTCTCTCTTCTCTTCTCTCTTCTCAAATCAGCGCCCCACACTACTCTTTTAGGGTAAAACTGAGCTGAAATGCTCATAACTAATGTTTATATATGTTGGGTCTTGGGCCCACTTAGGCCCAGTTCACTTATTTTTGTCCGTTGGCCCAATTTTGGGCCAAAACCTTTAAGATTAGCGCTTCAAACCGCACTTTAAATATTTCTACCTCCCCTAATCATAATTCCTCATTTCTTAATATTATTTACTCATAATCAAATTTCTCAGCTGCAGTACCAGACAGGTCTCAGCCGGTACTGCCGGTCAAAATTCCACTGTGCGCTTTTACACAGGAAACTATGTCTTCCGACTCAGAAAAACTCACTGAATCCAAATATCATATTTAAATCATCAAATTCCAATTGCAAAATCTTCCAACCCTATTCGCTCCTACTTAACTTATTATTTAATCAATTTCGGTTAGACCGGGTATTACATTTTCCTTGTGGCGGACTGAGGTGTTGTCCGGTAAGCCTAAAGTACTTGGGGGAGCTCCTCAGCCCAAGCTCCCTTAGCATCTTGCAACCTCTTCTTTATTCTTGCCAGTATGACTTTATTGGCTGCCTCGGCTTGCCCATTTGCCTGTGGGTGTTCTACCGAGGTGAATTGATGCTTGATCTTCATGCTAGCTACTAGGTTCTTGAAGGTCGAGTCAGTGAACTGAGTGCCATTATCTGTGGTGATGGAGTGAGGCACTCCATACCTTGTGATTATGTTTTTGTAGAGGAACTTCTGACTTCTCTGAGCGGTGATAGTGGCCAATGATTCTATTTCTATCCACTTCGTGAAGTAGTCTACCCCCACTGTTAGGTATTTTACTTGTCCAGACGCTTGGAAAAATGGTCCTAGCAAGTCCAGTCAAGGATATACGTGCACAGATCGGATTATCTAAGAACCATCAAGCAGGGGCAGCATGAGAGCTTAAAAGACTACATGACGCACTTTGCTGAGGCGACCATGGAGATCCCAAATTTGAGTCCAGAAGTCCACCTCCACGCCCTCAAGAGCGGCCTCAGACCGGGAAAGTTCCAAGAAACAATTGCGATAACAAAACCAAAAACATTGGACAAATTCAGAGAAAAGGCCGCAAGACAAATGGAGGTTGAGGAACTTCGGGAAGCCCGGAAGACAGACAAGCATCAAACCAAAAGCGAGGAAGACAAAACCCTCAGGTCAACAAGCAACAGAGTACTGAAAAAGCCTTTCAAGCTTACCCCCAAGTTTGATAACTATACCCGATTCAACACAAAGAGAGAAGACATTATAAAAGAAATCCTACATGAAAAGATAATAAAACCTCCAATCAGGGCCAGTAATTATCAAGATCAAAGGTTCGTTGACAAAACAAAACATTGTGCTTTTCATCAAAAGTTCAGCCACACGATAGATGACTGTGTTGCGGCAAAAGACCTACTGGAACGATTGGCAAGGCAATGACTCTTAGACAAATACATTGATGGAAGAAGGAGTAGAGGAGAAAACAAGGTACGGGGAACAACTGGTCCAGGGGCGGAGGAAAATGACGAAAGACACTAGGCGAACCCAAGCCAGCCACGAGGAGTCATAAATTGCATCTCGGGTGGCTTCGCCAGTGGAGGTACTACAAGCTCGGCCCGAAAGCGGAGTTACTGAGCAATGCTAGCAATCGAAGGGATGACCTTCTTGCCCCAGAAAGATACACCAAGAGGGGAAATTACTTTTACATCCTCAGATTGCACATCAGCAAGCCCGAACCTCGACGACTTCGTTGTTATCTCAGTACAGGTCGGAGACCTGCTGGTAAGAAAGGTCTTGCTAGACTCAGGTAGTAGTGCTGATGTTTTGTTTTACTCAACATTCCAGAAAATGAACTTGTCTGATAAAATTATACAACCTTACTCCGGAGACCTCATAGGATTCTCAGGAGAAAGGGTGTTGGTAATGGGAAGTGTGTGGTTAAAGACCGTGTTGGGGGAACATCCCCGATAAAAAATGATCGATATACAGTACGTCGAAGTAAATTGCATAAGCCCATACAATATTATATTAGGTAGACCAGCATTAAATTCTTTCGGAGCAATAGTCTCCACTTTGCATCGATGTGTTAAGTTTCATGTGCAGGAAGACAGTATAGCTACAGTACATGCCGACCACAGAGAAGCACGGCAATGCTATAATGCCAGCCTAAAACAACAAGTAGCACACAGAGTAACCTCGGCACCAGTGCAAGCCGTCTACAACTCGGAAGAGCTCCCTCTCCTTAACGAGTTGGATCCCAGAGAAGACTGTCTAGAAAGACCACAACCAACGGACGAACGAGAAAAGGTAACATTTTATGGTAACCCTAACAAATTCACATACATTGGTGGTGCACTTTCAGGGCAGGAAAGAGCTCGACTAATAGAAGTTCTACAAGACAACGCCGATCTCTTCGGGTGGATCCCGGCAGACATGCCCGGAATAGACCCATCATCATCTGCCACAAACTTGCTGTGGACTCGTCGATCAAACCCATAGCACAGAAAAAGCGCAACTTCGAAACAGAAAGGAGACAAGCTTCCCTTGAGGAGACAACAAAGCTACTAGCAGCAGGCTTCATTAAAGAAGTAAGATTCACAACATGGTTATCAAACGTCGTCATGGTAAGAAAAAGCACAGGTAAATGACGCATGTGCGTTGATTTCACTAATCTCAATAAAGCATGCCCTAAAGATGCATACCCGTTACCTTTAAGACAATATTTTTGGAAGTTGAAAATATTTTTGGCAACTAAAAGAAAAATATTTGATTCAAAAATAAATAATGTATTGATAGGTGTTATTGCTGATTTTGAGAATAAATTAAAATGAAAGAAAAGTATATATAATAAGAATAATAATGATTTAATATAGAAAGATAAATATATATATCAAGTATATTAACAAAAATAATAAATAGAAATTACATAAAGAATACAAAAAAAAATAAAAAATTCATATTTTATAATATTTTTTTTTGTTTTTTTCTCCCTATTTTTACTTTTTTTTTTATTAATCAGTGTCTCCTTGTATTAGTAGACTATCGTATTAGTATCCTTTTTTAACTCGATTACTTGGATTTTTTTAATATACCAATAAAAATAAACTCACAAATGGTAAAAAGAAAATTGAATATAAAAGACAACTAAAATTACACTTTCAAATTAAATGGACGTAACCAATAAGTTGAGGTTGCCTTTCAAATTTCTTCGAAAATAAACTAATCAAACTCTGATATTATTATTTGGCCTTTATTATTAATTAGTTTGTATTTGTTATACAATACATTTAAAAGATTTATTAAAAAAATATTAATATAATAAATTAAAAAACATATGAAAAAAGATATTATATCAATATTTTTAAAAAATTAGATCTCTAAAAAATAAATTATTAACCAATTTGATGTTAAAACAACATTTTGTCCAAAAAAATCAACAAATAAATCTCAACTAATTTAAATTTAGAGACAATTAAGCCTCTATCCAACATTAGACGTTATTTTGTTTGAAGAATAACAAACAAATAGATTTGTTTTCACCATTTTAGAAAGGCCAAAATCGGTATATACGATATTATCGATTGAATCAGAAACAATTATAACGAATGGTTTATTTGATAAACTAATCTCAATACAATTGACATATTCCCATGTTAAATATGGTGTTAAATAGCACTTGCACCTAAACTAGAAATTACACTCGCAGTTTTGTAAAATCATACTCGTATAGAACATAAATTATTATATAACATTTCATGATAAATACATATTCTAACTAAAGCAAAAGAAGATTGATATTCATATCTGTATCGTTCAGTTAGATTCATAAAGAACCTAATTAAAAAACATTAAATTGAAGACAGTCTATAAATATAATACCAAAAACAAGGCACCACACTAATGATAATAAAGTTATGGATTCAAGAGACTGTGTAGGATATTCTTAACCAAAAGGTAGCCAAAATGCAAACTATCCTTAAAGAGATTATAGGCTTGGCTTAAATAACCGCATTTCAGATGAGCAACTTGGAAGACCAAAGTGCGAGGGTGAAACTAAGCTTTCATGATAGATGTGAAAGATCCTTGAGCCTTCACCCCGAGACAAAGGACGGTGTTCAGTCATGCCATCACTGGAGCTGTCAATATTAGGAAACTCTATGCTGCCATCATTTAAGTTACATAAAACAAACTTGCCACTTGGAGATTTCGCCAGTAGAACATCATTTTTCAACATGTACATAGGCAGTAATACATAACATGAACCAGGATTAACGAGTAGCGGGTGGTGGGGGATTATTGCCAATTTAGTCCAAGAACGAGGAACTCCATAGTCCTTCATCAACCAGAGAGTCCAATGAGTTTTCTTAGTCTCATAACAAACAGCAAGACAACCCCTCAAGATACCCAATCGTGGAAACACAAACTCCTCATCATCTGAATCCCTACTGGGAGCGGAAAACTGACTATAAGTCTCTTTCACCAAGTCAACGGAAAGAACTGCCACAGAACTACTAAGACGGCTGCGAACAAGCCAATTAAGAGTGCCAGTGCCACTTACAAAAAGCCCTACCAAACCCACCACAGAATCCTTGCTATCGGAGTCATGTAGTCTATATGGGAAATCCTGAATTGTTCTCCATTTAGATTTTGGGCCGAATGTGAAAATTCTGGTGACAGATTCACCTGATTTCTTAATCACAATCCCGAAAAGCTTATACTTGTCGTTCACATGATCATAACCGAATCCACAATAGTGGAAGATACCACCAATTTCAAGCGGCGGAGATGTGAATCCGGTGCAGGGGTTCCACAGCAAGGCACGATCCTCAAGCTCTTCATCATGCAAGCACAGCAATCCATGACAAGAGCCAATGATGCTACGGTAGCATCGTCCCTCATAGGCAACTACTTTAGTGGGTTCATGGGGAGGGTTCTCGAACACAGATCGGACGGAGAAAGTTCCGATTGTGGGGTATGAGTCGCTTGAGCTATAATAGGCAATACGCGGGTGGGTCAAGGCTGGATCCACCGCCATTGAACGTCGAAGGTGGTCCTTGGCAAATTGGGAACTGGAAATTAGGGTTCTCCATGAACTGCACACGCTGTTCCTTAATCGAACAAGAGAACTTGCCGGAATCCTCAGCAGGATTTCCTCTATGAGCTCGTCCAGAAGGATAGGCGGTGGTTTTGTGCTGGTACAGCGGAGCAGTTCCGGCCACCCCTCGGTGGTTGTGACAACCCTCCCCTTCCTCGCAACAGTATCATCATCATCAGGAATGGGACCCCTCTTCATACGTACGAGGAAAACAACGAAATCCTTCTCTACAACAAAACTCCACAATACAGCAGGAATAAGAAATCATAAACAATATAATTCTAACAATTCTATTCTCAGTGACATTGCCATTTAAAGTACAAGATAAAACATACATTGAAATTCTATGAGAAGAAAAACAGAGGCCTCAACGTTTTCAGTTAAAATTGAAAAAAAAAAAGAAAAGGTAAAATAGAGGGTTTACCTACAGGAAGACAATGGCGGAGTAAGAGACCAGGAGGGGCAGAAGACAGAGGAAGCAAAAGGTCGGCGTGAAGCTGAGACAGAGGAGGAGGAAGACGGCGGTCAGCTGGGAGCTTCGGATGGAGACGACAAAGGATGAAGATGACGAGGGAAGGCGGAAGGGGGCACGGGGCTGCTGCAACTTCTTGGATGAAAATTTGGAGGTTCAGATCTATGAATCTATCCGATAACCAGTTATCGTGTTTCGTGTCTCTCGCTTCTCCATCTACTTTTCTCCTAAATCCTAATATATATATATATAGCGCTTGTTTGGGTGAACTTTTAAAAAAAGTGTTATCTTTTTTTAAAAGATTTTAGAGAAAAATAAAAGTAATTTTATATTTGAATATTTCATATTAAAAGATTTTTTTATTTATCAATTATGTTTGAGTATAACAATATAAAATTACTTTTTTGTTTATTTATTACATAAAAAACATCTTCTTTTTAAGAAAAAAAAATCTTTTAAAAAAAGATATAAATTACAGCTTCTCAAAAAAGATTTTTTTTTTATTTTACTAGTACTTTTACTTTTATTACTAAAAATTTGCCAAACACGTTAAAAAATTAAAAAAATCTTTTTTCATTAAAAAAAGATCTTTTTTTAACAAAATAATGGCACCCAAACATGCACTTAAACTGGATTTAACTTAAAAATTATTTTACTATTTATCTTTTTTCTTTTCAAAAAAGAATTTTAAACCATTTATTTTTTGTTTTGTTGTTAATTTATTTCTTACTTAATTATTTAACTTTCGTAATATCTTATTACAAATTTATTCCATTATTCTATCTGATTTTATTATAGTCAAGCGGTTATCAAAGATTTTATCTTTGAATTAAATGTAGACAATATTAACTTGAAGAAATTGTTATGTATATAAAAAAATATTTTTTTAATAAAGAAAGATTTGTTTTTAATTTATTTAGTGTATTTGTTAAATTTTAATAATAAAAATAAAAATATTAACAAAATAATTAAAATATATTTTTTAAATGACTATCCAATCATAGAAATTAAATCAAACGAATCAAAACAGAGGTTCCATGTAGTAGCATATAGTTGATGCAATCATGATGCAATATTCGTGTTGTTGGGGCACTAGAATTGGTGCATTTTCAGCACATGGGACTGCAACATTAATCAATTCTTTTTAATATAATTTTTTAGGCCAAGGATTGATGGAAGCTCTATTTAAACATACATAAAGCAGGATTCAAATTCCCAACACTTGATCAAACTAACGACTAAGTTTGTTAAAAAATTTGCATCTTTAAAATATTAGAAATTATACTTTTAAATTTAAAAGTCTTGCACCAGGTCTAAGTTGATGCTCCTCTCTCTTTCTTTGCCTTGTTTGATTTTTCTGGAAATTAAAAAAAAAAGAGTTGCTATTGTTATGGGTAAGGACTGAGGAGTGAGTGATAAAAAAGGTGAATATTAAAGTACTTTAACATTATATATCTAACTTACTAAAAAATATAAACAGATAATATTTAATAAATTTTAAATATTTTATTTTTTACTTTTAAAGATAAGTTAAACAAATTAGAGAACTCATAGTCATATGAGATTTAGCCAAGCCATTTTATCCCAAGCGACAACGGAGGGAAGGTGGATGTGCATGGACCCCTTTATTTTGTTTGTGCAGATATTGGGTTGGGCCCTTTTTCCAAATCTGGTGGTATATGTATATATATTTGTGTATACAGATGATGAAAGATGATTTCACTCCAAATAGTTATTCAAGTTTATATCTGGCAATTAAATACTTAATTCAAGATTTCGAACAAAATAATAAAATTAGCTAGGCCAATTTTCACAGTTTTATTTAAATATAGTTTTCAGCCATGAAATATTTTTTTATGTGCAACAAAATCATATACCATATAATAGTATATGTATCATACATACTTTTTAAAACACATCTAATAATCATAATCTATCTATTATAAAATAAAAGAGATATAAAAATATCTTGGTGTCTGAATTATTTTTCGAAAATGTCTTTTATTGTATAAAATTTATGAGATAAAACATTTTGGCACTTTATTATGATGGTTAATTTTAAATTTATTATTATTATTATTATTATTATTATTATTATTATTATTATGTGAAAGGATATGGGAATAATAATTTGGCTATCAAATTATTTTCTTAAAATGTCTTTTATGATATAAAAAATGAATTGGATTAATTCATGCCTTATCTTGCCTATGAATACATTAGTATTAAGAAGGGTTAAGTATGATTTTGGTCCCTAACGTAGGGGCCAAAAATCGATTTCGTCCCTCGACTTTTTTTCGCTTCAAAAAGGTCTCTGAGGTTTCGGTTTGTTTTAAAATCGTCCTTTTTACCAATTATATTTTTTTTATTACCAAATTACCCTTTATTAAAAAAATTATAAAATAAAATAAATATAAAATAAATAAATAAAAAAAGAAAAAAAGAAAGAAAGGAGGGGATAACAGAAGCGGGGGTGGGTGGGGAGAAAAGGGGGAGGGAGAAAAGGGAGGGAGGGGGTGGGGAGGGAGAAAAGGGGGGGAGGGGGTGGAGGGGGGAGACCCATGCCGCTGCACCGTCGCTGCCCGCCGCCTCCGCCCGCCGCTGCACCGCCGTCCATGCCCGCCGTCACACCGCTTTTTTCTTCTTCTTCTCCCGCCGCCACACTCACCGCCGCCCCACCCACCGCCGCCCCCTTTTTCTTCTTCTTCTTCATCTTCTCCCGCCGCCATACCCACCGCCGCCCCCCTTCTTCTTCTTCTTCTTCTTCTTCTTCTTCTTCTTCTTCTTCCCACCGCCACACCCACCGCCGCCCCCCACTTCTTCCCGCCGCCGTCCCCCGCTTCTTCTTCTTCTTCTGTGAATTCTGTGAATTGAATTTTTTTGTGAAATTTCTGGATCTGAATTTTTGTTTATCTGAGTTGAGTTCTGGATCTTTTATGATGATTTTATGAGTTGAGTTTTTGTTTGTCTGAATTTGAATTATGGATCTGAGTTTTGGATCTGAGTTCTGATGAGGATGACGATGATGATGTTGATTTTCTGAGTTTGGCAGTGGATGGGGGTGGTGGTGGTGGTTCTGGTTCTGGTGGTGGTGGTGGTGGCATGATTTTGGGGAAGAAGGGGTAGGGGCATTTTGGTCCGAAGGACCATTTTAAAACAAACTGAAACTTTGGGGACCATTTTAAAGCGAAAAAAAGTCGAGGGACGAAATCGATTTTTGGCCCCTACGTTAGGGACCAAAATCATACTTAACCCTATTAAGAATTAAGATTAAGATTCGTTACATAGATAATGTAATGATCGACAATAGTTCATTATGTTCGAGGTCAACACTTTTCACGGTTAAATTAGTTGTTGATGTTGAGGCTGATTTCACCTTGAGAGCATCGAATCTGGCGGAGAGATCGTGTTCATTTCCGTCTCCAACTCCAAGTTGTTGGCGCTGAGAAGGTGCAGATACAGCATGAGAATTGGATTTGAGAGCCTGGAATCGACGCTCTAGATCCAGATCCAATCGAGATGGAAATTGTTCTGATTGTGAGAAGAAGAAGGACGAGCTAAGTGAGACTTAACGGAGAGGTTGAGGAGGAGCTGGTCCTGTGCTGCTTGTAAAAGCTCTTCAACTCGAGATGAACAACTTAAATTTGAGGTGGGGTAAAGCTAGACAGCTACATATGGAAAAGTTTAGGGGCCAGCAACTTTGTTAAATTCTGTCTAGCATGTAACCAGCAAAGAAAAGTGAGCTATTGGATAAAATCTCACACCAATCTCACACTATTAAAACCATCATTGATGGCTATTTGATGGCTACGGTTCCGTCCTGAACGAGCCGAGGTTTGATGATCTCAGAGTGGTTGCTGGATTCCCGATCCGAACTATGAGTCGTCAGGAAGCAACGTTGTGGATAACCTCGGAGTTTCGAAACACGGCGGCGGGAGCACCTGCAAAAAGGTCTCCGACGCTCGAGTAAGTATGTGAGTTAAGAGATAAAAGTAATTGAACTGGAGTGAAGTTTGTGATGGGTCGATTTTTATAGGTGTGTGGTGTGTAGGCGAGATCTAGTTTGTTCCGACGTATCCGGTAGGCGCCGTTACCAGTATCTTTGACTTGTGCAGAGACGTGATCTAGTTTGAGGAGTGGGTTCCGTTGTTGTGGATGAAAGGCAGAAGATATCGCTGTTGTGCTGATGACTTAGCAGGAAATTGTTGATTTGTTTATTCAGGGCTGATTTCTCGGTCGAGCATATCTCGGTTAGTTAGTGCTGACTCTCTGGCCGAGAATATCGGGGAACACGTCATAGCCCCCAAGCTCGGCTGGTGTTGTGTTAGGAATGGCAGCTGAGCTTTTGAGGATTTTTGAATTTTTTAGTTGTTTACGCGGTAAATGTATGGTGGGCCTGCTGGAGGGTATTTTTGGTAGCTGGTCTTTCATTTTAGTAAACCGCGTCGTTTTTATTGCACATTAATGCTGTTTCGTTTTTCCACGTTTGTAATGGGTATGTTTTCAGTTTTGCCCACTAAAATAGTGGGCTTGCAATAATCACATCTTTTGGAACTTACGCTTTTGTTGCTCTGTCTTCTCACCGTTTTTATCTTTGCTATGTCTTCGAAAGGTTAGTGTTTTCTCTCTTCGCTTTTTACTGTTACTGCTTCTTGTGGGTTCATGGCGGGGGGAAAATTGAAAGAGAAGCTTCAGGCTGTTGAGATTAGGGAAGACGATCCTTACCATTGGGTTAATGAAGACGTTAGGACCCGGTCATCTTCTTTTACTAGTGTTGACTCCCTTTCTGATTTGAGACGATCGAACTTCACAAGGAGTGGTTCTGGGGTTATTGTTGAACTTCTCCCGTGTTCTAGTGATGATAGGGTTTATGAAAGAAGCGGGGACTGGTTATATTTTTATATGTATACTCCCTGCCTGATTGAGTTTGGTGTGAGATTTCCATTCTCATCTTTTGAATGTGCTGTTCTTACTCAACTGAACTATGCTCCTTCGCAGTTACACCCTAACTCCTGGGCGTTTCTTCGCGCCTTTCAGGTTTTAATGGATTATCTTTTGTTTCCTTGTTCCCTGACGTTGTTTTTCTCACTCTTTCAAGCGAAAGGCACTCGAAAGGGTTTGTGGGTTTGCTTTAGTAGTTTTCCTGGTCGTTCCATCTTTCTTCTTTACAAATCTTCCTTTAAAAACTTCAAATCCCTTTTTGTCAAAGTCCGGTCTGTTGAGTCGGAGTATCCGTTTTATCTGGATAATGAGCTTAGTAAAAGATTTCCTCTTTTTTGGTGTTCTGAGCCGAGTCATATTCTTGAGGCGTTTGAGAGGAGTGAGGAGGAGGAGTTTGTGTTGGATTTTTTGGTTGAGAGTGTTGCTGCTGGGGAGTGTATGTCTATTTCTGATATTCTGCGTTTGTATGATTCGGGTGATACTGAGGGTTTGAAAGCATACATAGGTAATATTTTGTTTGACTTCCGTCCATATTGCTATTTGTTTGGTTCTACTGATGTTGTTGGCTATTTTGTAGGTGGGCGAGTACCTCTGTTAGATCCGTCGAAGTTGCAATCCTTTTTGAACAAGAAAAAAGAGAAGACTGTTGGACCTGCCGAGCATAAGGAAGGTGGTGATCAGGCTATTTTGTTTAAGGCCACCATTGAACTTTGTCGTTACAGCAAATTGCCAATGGAAGGGACCAGTTCCTTATACGACACTGAAGGCCATTAGGGAGGATTTTATGGGCAAAGCCAACAGGGTCTGCAAGGTCAGTCCCGATAGGATTTGTAATGTTGTCGTTACCCCTTAATTCATTACGCATGTGAACATTCCGATAATGGGTTCTGCTAGCAGATTTATTGTCCCATTTGGTGCGATGGACATTGGTTTCTGCTTGTGATTGACGTCATTCGCAGACAGCTTGTGTACCTGGACTCCCTTCCCTCAGAAGATGACAGACCCAAGCGGCTTCGGCAACTTAAAAAAGTGGTATGGTCTATTAATTCGCGTTGAAACTAATTTCTGCACTACATTTTATTCGGTAAGCAACGTTAATAATGAACTTTGTGTGTACGCCCTGATGCAACCATAAGGCTATCTTTCTGGAGGAGCTGATGGACAGTGATGATTGGTATGATGAACCGACAAATCCTAGGATTATGTGCAGTGACTACGAGATAAAGGAGCCTAAGGTCACCAGGCAGGACCCCGGAAGGTACCCCTAATACGAAATCTACTTCTGTTACCTTAAGCTGGCTATGAACTAAAGTCATATGTGACTAACTGATCCATGATTATCTATGATATGATATCTTTGTTCCACCCTCTATTTTGTTGGCATGATGAAGTGTTGCAGAATCTAGAACTCCCTTAGTGTAACTGTTGTCACTTGATTCAGCATGATGTGTTACAGGATTTAAAAAAATAACATACGTAAAACATTTTTTTTGTTCTAGCAATGATTGCGGCCTGTACGTTGCGCAATGGATGATAATGTACCACCTGTGGAACTCGTACGAGGCTGAGGTATACCCACACACCATAGACTTTAGCATTCTGTTTGCAGTATTATTAGAACATGTGCTGAGTGAACCGCTTGTGGTTGCAGAAAATTACAGACTACAGTCGTATGAGGCTTGCTGTTGACATGGTGCTAAAGTACCATAATGACAAGCGCATGGAGGTTATCCAAGCTGCGTTGGAATACTAGAGGAACTTAACCAACGGTTCCCCAGTAGCTAACTGACTCACAAGTTCACCTAAGTTTCTTTTAACATATGCTTGTTTGAATGCTAAATGGCCGAGAGACCACAGCCTTTTGTATAATATTATGTAATCCAACAACTTATTGGATTGTGCAATGTTTCCTGGGAGTAGGTTTGGCAACCTTCTGTGGCTATTCTCATGCAACTCCTTGTGTAACCCATGACACGTTTGACCTACATAGGTAAAATCCTCACTCATATGATGCATTTATCAGGATGTCTATGAAAATTTTCTTAACCTCCAATCCAGATACACTGCACCACTTTATAACATAAAACAACAAGTTCTGATATTCTACCTCGATATAGGTACAGTGTCAGGAGTTACAGATGAGGTACGACTGGATAAGCACCTTTCAGGAACGCGCACAAATCATGCAGTCTCCAAAGAGTGTGCTTCAAATACACTCGACTTTTGTAAAACAAACTATAGTTGTCGATGCTTTTTTATAGACATCAATTGTGTCTTTCGGACCTCTCTAATTTCATCAAGCATAATTTAGTAAACCATCATGTACTGGCTTTCATATCCATATTTGTTGCTCTTCCATTTGATGCGGTAGTTACACCTTTTTTTTTCTGGTTAGACCAATACTAAACCAATACAATTAACTTTCGAAACTCAAATTCAAATGTATGTACTAATAGTAAAATGCTGTGTAAACTTTTAAGAGTATTCTATTGCATGGATCGCTTTACCAAAATATGGAAATTGAACAATTACAAGCCCTTTTTTTTATACCAAGATATGGAAGTTGAACAATTACAGGCCCTTTAACAAAATTACTAAAATATGCATTAACCCAAATAAATTTGTTATTTTATCTTATTATTTTAATTTAGATATTTAAAAATACCTTATTAATTTATTTTATGAGATTTTAATAATTAATTATTAAAATAAAAATAATATATAAAAATTGATAACATATATTTTTATATCAAAAACAAAAATATATGAAACTACATTACTTTTATTTTTTCTAGTACTCTTTATTTTAATTCTAATTTAAGTTATAAAATTTCATGATTCATGACTTTATTCCTTAGTTATTAGTAGTTTTTTTTACTTTGTTCATTTTAACAGAACCAAATAAAAAATAAAATTTTTTATACCACACCAAAAATGAAAATTGTATAGCAACATTTAATTATATATTTAGATATTCAAGTAATAAGGACCCTCCAATGAAAAAAATAAAGGGTAAAATTGATTAAAAAAAAAACTCATTCATAAAAGTAGTTCTTGTAATGAAGGTACCTTTCATTTTAGAGGAATTAAAAGGAATTTTCATCTTCTGCCAGAAAGAGAGAACAAGCCTTATGTCCAATACGGTTGGAAGTATCGAGAAATAATGACAACGCCTAAGCGGACAATTCTAAGGCTGAAACAAATTAACCATTAAGGGTTCATGTTATCCATGATCATTACTTTGGAACACATGAAAGACATTCAAATTTTGCTGTACAATGCACGTCCCTAATTCACAACACATGACGCATTAGCATTACTAGAGTTCAATACAAGACACTGCTTCACGTAAATTTTCAAACCCGCATCTACAACAAGTACAAGAAAATGGACCCCTGGTTTGGCAAATGCAAACATGCTTCATTCAACGGATTGACATTGATGAATAAATGATATGCACATCACCAATTGGCGAATGCCTAACCTCGTCGAACCTTTTTACAAGAAGTTTGAGATTGGTTGTTCATAGTTCCTTCTACCTACAAAATCAGAAAAGACAAGACAACACTGCTCAATCAAAATAACGCTGCTGAATTTTGAATGATACATCACACAACATAACAGACCTAAACTACTCAAACAGTAAGAAAGCAATTAGAAAATAACCTCATCATCTGGTTGTTCGTTCCTCGCAGTACAATTCCTACGATCGTGCCCAAGCCCATGGCACCTTCTACATCGCCTTCCCATTTTTGCGTTCGTGCTGCCCCTGGGAGCACCCTTCGACTTTACAATAGTTGGATCCATCATGTTGACATGGTCATCGCCTGCTCTCCCAAATCGGTTCCTTCCGCCTCGTGGGCCTGCTGACTCAATTTCCTTCGTCAATTTTGCTACTTGAGAAAGAACATTCTCGTACGTTTCTCCATCCTGGGCGGCTATATAGCACATAGACATACATGCACTCCACAGAGACCCATAACGTACCCGAAACGCCTTTTCCGGATCGACCACTGGCACTTCACCAACTGACACCAATGTTTTTGCATCTTTACACCACCTGCGAAGCACTAATAGCCTAGGCAACGCCTCTATCTCAAGCTCCTTCATCGCACAAAATATATGACTACAAGGGACCCCTAGACTGTTCCACAACTTGCACGAGCACTCATAATTTTCGAAACTGCTATCGTATAAAACAGTATAAATTCAACGGGGCTTTCAGAACTTCCTTAGCATGAACTTCTGAATGGTACCATAAGTCTCACGATGAAGCACGAGCAACGCACCAACTGACTCTATTTGTTTCTTAACCTCAAAGAATATCTCTCGCGTATACACCTTGCTTACAGCCTTCTCAATACTTTCCAACCCTGTTGTCATCTCCGGTTCCGAATACAAGCTTTTGAAGTCGGCCATGAACTGATTATTCCGATAATCCTTCACCACACGATCCAGGTTCTCCACGAGCTCAAGTAGACAATTTCCAGATCTAATAAACTTCTTGAGGGATGAATTGATTCCCTCACATCTCGATGTTGTTCTAACTCCTGCACAAAACTTATCACACAGATAGGCGTTTGCCCAATGCGCCCTCTTCTCGTATGTTTTTCCAATCCACTCATTATTCTCTAAACCAAAGCTCTCAACCATCTCCGCCCAATAGTTCTCAAATTCTTCAACCACAAAGTTTCCATACAGTCTTGAATGCACTACAGAAATTAGCATCCTTAATATTAGAGACAGCATTCCGAGCAAGATGCCAACTACATAGTCTGTGTGCTGCATTAGGAAACTCGCTCCAGATAGCCTCCTTCATTGATTCGTCTCCATCAGTAACCACAACCATCGGCTCCTTTTGCCTCATTACATCCAAAAAACTCCTTAGCAACCATTTATAAGAAGGAATCTTCTCATCCTCAAGCAACCCAAACCCAAATATAATGGTCTGTCTATGATGGTTAGTACCTGAAAAAATCACCAAAGGCCTATTGTATAAATTCTTTCTATAGGTTGAGTCAAAGGCCAAGACATCACCAAAACAATCATAGTCATGCTGCATTTGACCATCACCCAAAATAGATTACCCAAATGGTTCTCAGCACAGTACGAGTATTGTACCACAGCTAGGGGATCAAGTTCGGTCTTCCCTTTAAGATAACTAATGGCCGCAGCAGCATCACCCTCTACTATGCGGGAACGTCAAACATCATCGATATAGTTATATAGATCCTTCTTTATAAAATGCAAATTGCGATAACCACCTGCGAGATACGCAAAGAATCCCATGATTTGGGTTGTCTGAAAACCTGCTTCGTGCAAGCTATGAACATGGGCCTTGTCGCCTTCCGACATGTGCCAATGCGGTGCCATCACATTTGTGTGGTCTGCTGGGGCTAGTTCATGGTTATGATCCACGACGAAAGACTTCATCTTCCACTTTCCACAACCCTTGTCTAAATGAACCACAAACCGAGCATTACAATTGGTTCTTGTAATTGGTTTGTGTGCCCGCTGTCTATCAATCCTCTCGTAATGTTTCTTATCGCGCAACCTTCTCTGTTGCAGAAGAAAAATTTTCTCACAACATTACCTTCATTATCTCTTCCCGAATCTCCCTTTCGAACTGCAAACCCGATAACCCGTGCATATTCCACGTACCTTGCATATGCCTCCTCAACTGAATCGAACTCAGCAATAGCCAAATCTTCTGCTGTTACCCCTGCCTCGCAGCGATTGGAATTATTTGGTTCTTCAACTGACCTCACAGTCGCCCAACTAGATCCTTGATCTTTTGCATCATCTGCTACCCTACTACTTCCCTCAGTATCCAACAATGTCATGTCCACTTCTTTTGATTGCCTTACTGTCTCACATTCGTCAGCCTCCGATCCCGTGCTCCATCCATCACTCCACTGTGCAGAGAACTCTGAGCTATTTTCTGAATCGCTGTCCATCTCACACCACCAAATACCTGAACAGGCAACGAATTTGTCAGTTGGCAACTTAGACAAAAATAACATAGTAACTGAGTATAAGACATACAACCCAAAAATCATTAATTAGCATCCAAAAGAACCTTGGATCAGCTTATACTGTGTTTGGAATGCCTTCAGAATAGCTATCCATCAAGAAAAGAATTCTTTTATT